>NW_019385731.1:147045-210075 GCF_000671375.1 Centruroides sculpturatus | reverse complement strand
AAATGTAAGATTTGTCAGATGGTATTCAATGAGATTGAGAGTCTGAAAGAACACGTAAACATTCATGTCGAAAAAGAAACGTATACTTGCAATATTTGCAACGAAATCTTTACGCTAGAAGAGGATATGAGGAACCATCTCGAAACTCATTCGAAACGCTTCAAATGTGATGTCTGCGATAAAAGATTTACACACAAAGGTAATCTTTCTAAGCATGTGAAAATGCACACTGATGAACAGTTGTTTAAATGTGAGATCTGTAATCGGAAATTTAATTATAAGTGCAACTTGAAGAAACACGAGCTAATCCACAACCGAAGCAGATCGAGTAAAGACAATGTCCGCATAACACGAAATCTAGCAAGAAAACAGTTAGATTCTAATTTAGATACCATATAACTTAATTATTTCAATAATTATGATTATTTCAGAGCATTAACCATTGATGATTGTTATAGAAAATTGAAATTAATGAAGTTAAACACGGTAAATAAATTTTCAAATACTTTAATATAATTGTTTGTGCGGTATACATGCGTAATGTTTTTTACGTGAACTTACACGACTACGCTTATTATTTTGAGTGTATTTAATTTCAATTTAAACTAAAAATCTAATTATAATTTTTATTATGATAGATTATAATTTATTTCCTTTAATGTGTTTAACTTCGTTAACGAAAGCTGTATTTTCGTTGACATCTGGACAATTAGAAATACTTGTCTTTAACATTTTTATAAAAAGAAATTGTGTATGAAGAATTTAAAATTGTCTGGTTTTTAAAAAGAAACCTTGTGGTAGATGTATTTTAGTGAATATTAAAATTGTAAACCCAAAAATTTTATTCTTTTTTTTTCATAAATATTTGTTGATACTTCTATGTAAAAATCTACATTCTTGAATCGGACATATACAGGATGTCCAAGTCGCGCACCATAAGCAAATTAGACATTTGGTGTGATTGCCATCCTGTTATGCACCAAGATTTAGACGAGTGATTCAATCATTCACACATTGCAAGATGCATGGAACAATTAGATCTTTGGATACCAAAAAGGTAATAAATGCTGCTTTTACTGTGATTCCAGATTAAGTGGACAGACTGCATGAGGATTTAGTTACTCATAACATAGTCAAGATTGCCATAATTATTGTGGTTTGTGGCCAACACAACACACACTGTCAGCTGCACATCCAGTCTTCTTAAACTTGGATCTGTTTGGAAATACTTACCAGTTCATCTGCTGAGACTGAGTATTACTGAAGATCGTTACCTATAACGTTTGCGGTGATTTACCGGTTTTCAACAGACTGCATAATTTAAGGGTGGGCTAGACCAGTGGCGAATGGTGACATCACCGCTACAGACCAACCAATCAGTAAATTTCCAGACATCCCTTAGTGACCAGTCATTCAACGGTGTTATGAAGTTGGTGCTGCACGGGACATTTATGGTTGAACTCCCACCACCTCATTCTGTGCTCATTGGGCATTAGGATGAACTCAATGCATTGTCTTGCATCAATATTAGTATGAAATGATAAACTCCATTACAGTTTCCCTAAGATTCGCTAAGGAATTCGTGATCTTTATGTTACTATATAACTGAAATGTATGAAAAGAAAGGGGTTGAAATCTAGGAGATATGGACGTGATTGGGCTGGAACAGCAAACCAAATGAAATGATTTTTAATTAAGAGAATTGAATTCTCGTCATTTATATAACGTGTTTATATTATGTTGAAAAAGAAATGACCCAAGCGGTTAAGGCGTCAACCTACTGCTCCGGAGGATTCGGATTCGAATCCGGTCGGAGAAAAACCCTAGAAAATCTCAGGCAGTTCGTCCAGGATACGTTCGGCACCATCCTGGTCGAATTTACGATGTTTGTGATAAATGTCTTCGTAATACCCGAATTTCGTCGGCAATTTATTTTGATTATAATTGAATATTAGATTTAATACTTAATTGTTGGCAATTTTATCAAACTTTTAATATATTTAATTAAAAAATATTAACTGGATAATTATTTTAAAATTAAAATGATAAAATATTTGTAAGCGCGCATCTACTTAAATTCGATGTGTTAATTTAAACCTTTTTTCTAATTTTTATAATAATTTTCTGTTCCTTTAGAAAATAATATAATTTTTATTTTAAAAGTATTTTAAAAATTAAACCAAATATTTAAAAGAAAAAATTTCGAAACGATGATAAAATTTAAATTTTTCATATACCCTTATGACGTAAGGGGGCGTTTTTACAGCAAATGGCGACGTAAACAAGTATAAAGTTTGAAAATGTCTAGTGAAGAGGTAATTAGCATCGATTATTTATAATTGTACGCATTAATGTTTATAAATTCAGACTTAAAATATAGTTTAGTTATATATAAAACGTAAAAACAATTTTTTTTGCGAAGAATATTATATTATAATATCTGTTTATGAATAACTTGCAATTGCAGTGGAAAAGTGGATAAGACCACTGAACTCGGTTGGTCTGGTCGTGGGTTTGAACCCGACCAACGGGCTGGCCACGTGGAGTTTCCCGGATTTTCTTCACGTATCTATATTAGACACGTGAAGAAAATCCGGGAAACTCCACGTGGCCAGCCCGTTGGTCGGGTTCAAACCCACGACCAGACCAACCGAGTTCAGTGGTCTTATCCACTTTTCCACTGCAATTGCAAGTTATTCATAAACAGATATTATAATATAATATTCTTCGCAAAAAAAATTGTTTTTACGTTTTATATATAACTAAACTATATTTTAAGTCTGAATTTATAAACATTAATGCGTACAATTATAAATAATCGATGCTAATTACCTCTTCACTAGACATTTTCAAACTTTATACTTGTTTACGTCGCCATTTGCTGTAAAAACGCCCCCTTACGTCATAAGGGTATATGAAAAATTTAAATTTTATCATCGTTTCGAAATTTTTTCTTTTAAATATTTGGTTTAATTTTTAAAATACTTTTAAAATAAAAATTATATTATTTTCTAAAGGAACAGAAAATTATTATAAAAATTAGAAAAAAGGTTTAAATTAACACATCGAATTTAAGTAGATGCGCGCTTACAAATATTTTATCATTTTAATTTTAAAATAATTATCCAGTTAATATTTTTTAATTAAATATATTAAAAGTTTGATAAAATTGCCAACAATTAAGTATTAAATCTAATATTCAATTATAATCAAAATAAATTGCCGACGAAATTCGGGTATTACGAAGACATTTATCACAAACATCGTAAATTCGACCAGGATGGTGCCGAACGTATCCTGGACGAACTGCCTGAGATTTTCTAGGGTTTTTCTCCGACCGGATTCGAATCCGAATCCTCCGGAGCAGTAGGTTGACGCCTTAACCGCTTGGGTCATTTCTTTTTCAACATAATATAAACACGTTATATAAATGACGAGAATTCAATTCTCTTAATTAAAAATCATTTCATTTGGTTTGCTCTTCCAGCCCAATCACGTCCATATCTCCTAGATTTCAACCCCTTTCTTTTCATACCTTTCAGTTATATAGTAACAACATAACGATCATTGTTTGATACTGTGTAAGTACCAATGATCGTTTTATTGATTCTAGTGAATTCCTTAACGAATCTTACGGAAACTGTAATGGAGTTTATCATTTCATGTTAATATTAATGCAAGAAAATGCATTGAGTTCATCCTAATGCCCAATGAGCACAGAATGAGGTGGCGGGAGTTCAACCATAAATGTCCCGTGCAGCACCAACTTCATAACACCGTTGAATGACTGGTCACTAAGGGATGTCTGGAAATTTACTGATTGGTTGGTCTGTAGCGGTGATGTCACCATTCGCCACTGGTCTAGCCCACCCTTAAATTATGCAGTCTGTTGAAAACCGGTAAATCACCGCAAACGTTATAGGTAACGATCTTCAGTAATACTCAGTCTCAGCAGATGAACTGGTAAGCATTTCCAAACAGATCCAAGTTTAAGAAGACTGGATGTGCAGCTGACAGAGTGTGTTGTGTTGGCCACAAACCACAATAATTATGGCAATCTTGACTATGTTATGAGTAACAAAATCCTCGTGCAGTCTGTCCACTTAATCTGGAATCACAGTAAAAGCAGCATTTATTACCTTTTTGGTATACCAAAGATCTAATTGTTCCATGTGCAATGTGTGAATGATTGAATCACTCGTCTGAATCTTGGTGCATAACAGGATGGCAATCACACCAAATGTCTACTTTGCTTATGGTGAGCGACTTAGGACATCCTGTATATGTCCAATTCAAGAATGTAGATTTTTACATAGAAGTACAGTAGAGCCTCGATTATCCGACCCTCCTAGTCGGCAAATTTCAAATGTCCGCTAGTGATGTGGCGCTACATGTTTGGCTATATTTGGCTATGTCTTGGCTACTTTAATATTATTTTTGTGTGTTTTAGCTGGCAACACTGGATCGACCATGAAAGGGAGCCAGTATTTAAACGAGGCTTAATTTTCTAATTTTTAACGATACAATAGCGNTGGTCTAGCCCACCCTTAAATTATGCAGTCTGTTGAAAACCGGTAAATCACCGCAAACGTTATAGGTAACGATCTTCAGTAATACTCAGTCTCAGCAGATGAACTGGTAAGTATTTCCAAACAGATCCAAGTTTAAGAAGACTGGATGTGCAGCTGACAGTGTGTGTTGTGTTGGCCACAAACCACAATAATTATGGCAATCTTGACTATGTTATGAGTAACTAAATCCTCATGCAGTCTGTCCACTTAATCTGGAATCACAGTAAAAGCAGCATTTATTACCTTTTTGGTATCCAAAGATCTAATTGTTCCATGCATCTTGCAATGTGTGAATGATTGAATCACTCGTCTAAATCTTGGTGCATAACAGGATGGCAATCACACCAAATGTCTAATTTGCTTATGGTGCGCGACTTGGACATCCTGTATATGTCCGATTCAAGAATGTAGATTTTTACATAGAAGTATCAACAAATATTTATGAAAAAAAAAGAATAAAATTTTTGGGTTTACAATTTTAATATTCACTAAAATACATCTACCACAAGGTTTCTTTTTAAAAACCAGACAATTTTAAATTCTTCATACACAATTTCTTTTTATAAAAATGTTAAAGACAAGTATTTCTAATTGTCCAGATGTCAACGAAAATACAGCTTTCGTTAACGAAGTTAAACACGTTAAAGGAAATAAATTATGATCTATCATAATAAAAATTATAATTAGATTTTTAGTTTAAATTCAAATTAAATACACTCGAAATAATAAGTGTAGTTGTGTAAGTTTACGTAAAAAACATTACGCATGTATACCGCACAAACAATTATATTAAAGTATTTGAAAATTTATTTACCGTGTTTAACTTCATTAATTTCAATTTTCTATAACAATCATCAATGGTTAATGCTCTGAAATAATCATAATTATTGAAATAATTAAGTTATATGGTATCTAAATTAGAATCTAACTGTTTTCTTGCTAGATTTCGTGTTATGCGGACATTGTCTTTACTCGATCTGCTTCGGTTGTGGATTAGCTCGTGTTTCTTCAAGTTGCACTTATAATTAAATTTCCGATTACAGATCTCACATTTAAACAACTGTTCATCAGTGTGCATTTTCACATGCTTAGAAAGATTACCTTTGTGTGTAAATCTTTTATCGCAGACATCACATTTGAAGCGTTTCGAATGAGTTTCGAGATGGTTCCTCATATCCTCTTCTAGCGTAAAGATTTCGTTGCAAATATTGCAAGTATACGTTTCTTTTTCGACATGAATGTTTACGTGTTCTTTCAGACTCTCAATCTCGTTGAATACCATCTGACAAATCTTACATTTAAATAGATTTTCTTCCATGTGGGTCCTCTGATGTGTCTTCAGTCGATTTTTCCACATGAAACTTTGATTGCAAAATTCACACTTGTACGGTTTCTGACCTGTATGAATTCTTACGTGTTCTTTCAGATTTTCCTTCCTTACAAATCTTTTATGACAGGAGCCACATCCAAATGGCTTGTCTCTTAAGTAAGCCTGCTGCAGCCTCTTGAAATTTCCTTTATCTTCTTCGTGATTTCGCAAATGGGTGGTTAACTGTATTTTCCATCTAAAACTTTGGTTACAACTTTCGCATTTAAATGGTTTGTATCCAGTATGAAGCCGTGAGTGATCTTTCAAATGATTTTTTCGAGTAAATTTTTTCTTGCAGATATCACAACTGAATGGTTTTAATGTATCGTGAGTAAGAATATGCTTCTTAAATTCATAATAATGTATAAATCCTGTTTTACAAGTGTAGCACATAAATAACTTGACTGGTTCGCTGTGATTTTCAGGTTCTGCGTTAAAAAAGATTTCTAATGAATTTATGAAATAAAGCAGCGCAATTTGAAATTTAAAAAATATTACCTATATCTACGATTTCTGCTGAAGGATCTTCGTTGGTAAAAGTCATCAAGTCTTGAGGGAATCTTTCAGAAATAGTTATGGAAGATTGATTTGGAATTATCTCAGTTTGCTCTCCTCCTCTTGAATCAATTTCAACTATTGAATCTTCTCCGGAATCAAATCCATTGTCAAAAGTCTGTTCCTCATCACTAAGTATCTTTTTAAAATGCAAAAAATTTTAGAAAATTTATCCAAAATCTTCTATATATATATACACAAGATTTTATATGTTATATTAAAATATATATATATATATATNCGAACTAATGTAACGTCGTATGGTGAGTTTTTGTTCGTATCGTGGAGCAAAAATATGTTCGAATTTCATGTTGTATCCTGAAAATTTTGTATGCTGGGCGTTCGTAACCTCAGGTACCACTGTATATACATTTTAATATAACAAAAAATAAACAGTTTTAATTTTTAATAAACTAATAAATTTAATAAAATTATTCATAGATATTGTCAAATACTAATTTTGTTTTTAGCTTCATGTTAAGAATTCACATATAGTGTATATTGTGAGTTTTATTGAATGTAGACAATTTAAATAATATTAAAAGGCAGAACATTTTATCAGGTAAAAGAAAAATGAGTTACAAATCACTTTTAACATAGTTTCAACAGCTTATTAGAAGGTTTATTTGGATGATAAACTCATTAAATATATTACACAGGACAAAAATTCTTATTATTTATATTCACAAATTAAATTTGTTATAACTAAATACTTACATAAAAATATGTTTTGATTAAAAACAAAATGATTTCTTGCAATAACTGAATTTGTTATAACTGTCATCGTCATAACAAAGTTCAGCAATACTCTGTATATTACTTTTATTAGAATAAGGATTAAATATCTTGTGAACTTATTTTTAAATTGTCTTTTTCTGTGTATGAACATATTGTTGGAATTTTAAATTAATGTATTTGAAGCAATATTTTAAAAAATAAATATAAAGGATATAAGTTTTTATCAAAATATGTAATTACCTCCTTCTTGATTTCCTCTTCAATATTACATATAACGGTATTGTTATTTGGTCCAAACAGTCCATCACCTTCGGATATTTTGGTAATTTTTAATGTATTTGAATGATCTGTTGCAAAATTATCTATTAAGTTTTGAATTAGGTCGGAATCACAAGTAAACTCGTCATTCTGAAAATGAAATAATTTACTAAGCATTATAGAAATACTGCAAATAGTTAGTTATTATTCTGAATTAATTATATTATATAGATATTTAATATAATTAATTATACAGGATCTTCCAAAATGAATGCTACCGTTATAAAATTACTGTATGTTATTTATTATCCAAGAAGACTGTTAGACTGTTACTCTATCTATTGGTGACATACACCAATAGATAGAGTAACAGTCTAACTTTCATCTACTGTCTGCATTCAAAGGTATTGTTGTCTATTACTTCTATGAAGTGCTGTAAATGAAAATGGCTCTGCAACAAAGAAGGCGTTTTGTATTCTGCAGTTCACAGTCAGAACTACTGATCAGTGTACTACACGAGAAACCTGAAGGAACTGTAGAATTATGACTTCCATGGGAGTAGTGATGACAGATATCCATAGTGAGTGTAGGAAGAATTTGAGTATTGGTTAGATGTGAACCCTGTGACACAAGGTGCATGTGTTGAGAAATTGTAATGGGCAAAAGTGAAACTAGGGCAGTTTCCAATGCTTATGTTATGTAAGATAATAATTAACATAGTTAAAATAATTTAAAATCATAGCATTCTTTTTGAAAGATCCTGCATATTTTTGGTTTAAACTTTTGAATTACTCAGTGCACTTTAGTTATTATATTTTCACAGAGTAAAAACTATTTATAAGAAGTTTATCATTTGCATTGATTGCTTTAAACGCATTCTATTAATACTGTAAATAATTGAATATATAGCATGATGTATATACAGTAAAATGCTGTTAAGATGTTTTTGAAGGAACTGATTTCAATTAAATGAAATGGATTTTTAATGCAATAATAGTAACTGAAACGTTACAAATAATCTATGGAAAACAAAATTTATTTTTTACAAGGAAGCAAGATAAATTATTATTACCAAAGCCAACCACTGCCATATGTTATCAGACTAAATAATGGCTATAATATTAATAAATTATGGTTGGCTTTGGTAATACAATGAATTGAGTTTTAATAGAGTTGTTTATAAATTATCATTATTACTTTTACCTTTTCTTGTAGTGAAGCAGTAGAACAATTCTTAAGAGAATCAAAGTCCGCAACACTCTGAACATTAGATATAGAAATAGACAATTCCGGAGTGCTTGATGTGCCATCAAGGTTTTCAAGAAAGTCAGAAATAGAGAGCTGAATGTGTTTATTTTCTTCATTCTAAAAGTTAGTATAAACATTTGATTATAACATAAACTGAAATACATTGGAACTTTGCTTAACGAGCATAATTTATTCCAGAATCATACTTGTAATGCAAGACACTCGTTAAGTGAAACAATTTTTCCCATAGAAATTATTGTAAAATATGATAATGTGTTCCACGCGGAAAAATTACTCAATATTTTATGTACAGTATAACATTTATTCAAAGAAAATTGTACAATGTGCATTGTTAAGGAGCGTGAATCATCATCATCATCATCTTTTCTTCCAGCATGGAATGAACCAACCTGGATTGAAAACTCAATTTGCAGAAAAAAAATCAAGATATGTTTGATAAACACTCCAAACAATATGCCAAAATTCTTAGGCTATGTAAAGACTATAATTAAATAATAAAAATTAATTAATTTGACTAGAGGTAGACAGTTATGCTTCCATCTCATATTAAATTTAATAATTATAGTTAATTTTTAATTCAGACATTTCTAAAATTTAATTTGGAATTGGTCATTAAATTTAATACTATAGTGTATATTGTGAGTTTTATTGAATGTAGACAATTAAATAATATTAAAAGGCAGAACATTTTATCAGGTAAAAAANACATTTCTAAAATTTAATTTGGAATTGGTCATTAAATTTAATACAAGATGGCAGCATAACTGTCTACCTCTAGTCAAATTAATTAATTTCTAATATTTAATTATAGCCTTTACATAGCCCAAGAATTTGGCATATTGTTTGGCATGTTCATTATATAACGGGCTATGGTTGTTGCTATTTAAAAGTAATATGTGTGAACACAAGTTTGAACAAATATGTGATTACAAGCGACACTAAGATGCTAGCGGAATGAGTGCTAAACACAGACTGATGGAGCATGCGCACAATTTGGGACTTTCCCTCTCCTTGTCACTCATTATGCGAAACATCGCTCATTAAGCAAGGCAATTTTTTACAATTTGTTTTGCTCGTTAAGCAAGGTTCCACTGTAAAAAATTATTTCATTATTCTTATAGCTTCTAGTCTTTTATTTTTAGGATTTTATTCTTTTATAGTTATGTATTTTTCAGCTATTATTCTAGACTTATCATATGACATAGTATGATAAGTCTAGATCAGGAGTCACCAAACTTTTTTCACAGCAGGCCACATAACTGAGAGAATGACGAGCGCGGGCTGAATAATCATTTTGTTCGATGGCTGGATGGTTGAGCGGTCAAGGTGGCAGCCTACTGTTCTGGGGAACCTGGGTTCGAATCCGGACAGGTCGATAAATCCCCAGGAATTTTTCAGGGGGGGTCCATCTGGATATGTTGAGTCCTGTCTTTCACCATCTGTCCGCCCCATTGTGGGCCTGGCCAAACTCATAATGGTTTGCTAAAAGACCCTCTTAGTGCCCAAAGAGTGGAAAGTGTTTAAAAAAACCATTTCGTTCAATACAGTACACTGAATACACAAAAAATAAAGACAACCAACATACTTATTTACCAACTAGCTGTGCCCGCATGGAATTCAGTTTGTGACAATAACAGTATCAGTTAGATGATATTTTTTAATTTATATGAATGTTTTAGGAATGCATACGAGACAAAAGATATTCATTATTTGAAGTGACAACAAATAGGTAAATGTTCAGCACAAGTTCGGACATGTGCACTGCGTATCACGCTGACCACGCCGTGTGGTTACCTATCTCGTATATATACACGTCTTTCCCCTTGCCACTCACTGACACCAAATCTTTTAATGATAATACAATACGTTTTCTTTTCGCCTAGATGATATCTTTCAATTTATATGAATGTTTAACGGAATAATATACAGCCTATGTCCACTCTGAAGGTCCATTCTAAATATCAGTGAAAGAATTTTTTGATGATTACATCCTACATCCAAACTTACAAACTTTACCTCTTTATAATATTAGTATAAATACAAATACACGATCGTGCAGAAAGCTTGTAATCACTTTTCTTAGAAACTTCACTGCAGGTACTTACACAAAAAGCTCTCTGATATTCAAGGTCACCAAATTTTTTATTTCACTGATTTTCATAAAAAAAATATGTCACTGTCAAATGCAAAAATCAGATTGGGCCAATTCTGGTATTTACTTACTATGTAGAAAAAATTAAAATAAGTGTATCTACAATCTCAGATATTTCCATATAAATTATATTTTGGCTCATTTGGGGCACAGTGCGACGGCAGGCCGGATGAACTGACTTCCCAGGCTGTAGTTTGGTGACCCCTGGTCTAGATTAACAGATGAAAAATACATACCTATAAAGGAATAAAATCCTGAAATACATATGTTGATTCTAGGAAAAAAACAATAAAATGTCTCTAAACAAAATGTTAATTTGAATTACAAATATTTAAAAAAATCAGTTAAACTTTATTTTTATGAACTAAAAATTAACAATATAGGGTATCTGAAAAATTACTGTGCGGTGGAAAAGGTTTAAATAAAATTTTATGTATAATACAGTAATACCTTGACTTACGCTATTCTGGAGTTAAGCGATTTTCAAATCTCATCGATTCGTCTTTTGTTTGAGCGCCACGCAACCCTTGAATACTCACTCCCCCTCACACTATTGTTCGGCTTACATGTTTGGATGAGTCGCGCGGAATCCACACATAGCTACATTTTATTTTGTGTTATTTATTTCTGTGTTTGTTATATCTATGGAGACTTGAGAGACTCTACTATGTCATCCAAACGAAGTAGAACTAATTCTTCTGAAAGAAAAACTTTATCTTTGGAATGTACAGTTAACATTGGGTATGTTCATAACGTCGAATGAGTTAAACGAGAATGACGTCATCGTTATTCCTATTTCGTTAAGACTTTTCGAACGATTCGTTACTAACACGTTTAACTCGTTTGACTTTACGAACGTAGCCATTATTAAAGACTTCGATACAAAAATGAAAATTTGTGAATTTGCAAAGAAGTTTGATCTACCGGAATTGTCGGTCAGAACAATTATAAAAGGCAAAGAAAAAATTCTCGAAGCTGTGAAAAATGCTCAAATTTTAAATTCAAGCATCATTCATAAACGTCACAGTATTATCGCTGAGATGGAAATACTGTTAAAATTATGTCGTAATAATCAAGTAAATGTGAAAAATTGTAAAATAATATAGGCCTAATTTGTTATACATATGTATTATCTAAGATTTTATTAAACATTTTTTTCTAAATTATTGTTTTCTTTAGTCTCCGGCCCCAATTAAAAATTATTTGTATGTATTTATATGCGAAATTATACCCCGACTTACGCGGTTACCGCTCGGTCCCACCTATCGCGTAAGTTCGGGGTATTACTGTACAGGTAATCCCTGTATAACACGGTAGTTACGTTCCAAAATATTGCCGTGTTATGCGAAACAAAGAACTAGTACGAAAAGGAGGGTTAGGTTCCAAAAATTAAAAAACATGGTAGTATATTTTCATAATTAAGATAAATATCTTTATTAAAATTTTCTTAAGTGATACATATTAATATAAATTAAACAATGTTTTCTTTGTCATCACTAAAAGCACTATTAACCGAGAGCGTTTTATTTTTGGCAAGTTATTGTTATTCTCTGAGCATTTTTCTGCATTATTATCAGATTCATGCTTTACCTTTTGCAAAAAGTGTATGTAATTTTAGATTGCTTGCTTCTAGTTAAAAGATCTTTATAAATTTCCTTATATGGTGCTAAGCACTTATGGAATAAGGGAAAAACATCTGGCAACACCAGAAGCAGAAGCGTCGAGATCTGGCAAAATTGAAACAATTTTTGCAAAGGACCATGTGTATGGAGATGAGAAAAGAAAATTTACACACTGAAGTACTAATAGTTCACGAAAATCATAATTTTCGTGAACTATTAGTACTTAATTATGTAAAAATTTATTACATTTCATGTTGTACGATGATTTTACCCATTTCTCGAACCGTGTCAGAGTGAATCCGTGCTATAAAAGTACCGTGTTATACAGGGAATGGTACCAATTCTCGAACCGTGTTAGAGTGAATCCATGCTATAGAAGTGCCGTGTTATATGGGGGTTACCTGTATTGCAATTTCTCCTACAGCAAATGCTGAAAATGTCCCACAGAAGCCCAAAATGAAGGGACTGAGGTTTGAAGACCTAATGGGCTAGATTTATGGGAGATTATGCGATCATCAAAGAAGTTTTCCAAAAACCAGAACATCTGTGAGCAAGCAGTAACATGGGACGTACAAATTACAGGTCTCATATGCCGTCAGTATAATTTTAATGTAATTACAAATTTCTCCCTGCATAGTAAATTTTTAGATGACCTATAGATAAGGATATAAATGATAATGGTATTTGTGTATTGTATCCTATTTGGCTCATATACTGGTATCTAATGCTATGCTGACCAAGGTCAAGATCTAACTACAAAATAATCTATCATTATGTTATGTACTATTTGTCTATGTATTTAAGAATTTCTGAACTATGACAAATTTTTAATATGGCAGCTCTTCATGTAATGTATGTGCAGTTGTGAAGTCCTACTGTTTTTAGACTTTTGTATAGTATATGTGGTTTATGCCTGTGCAAGAAAGGATTACAGGTTAAATACCTTATCTATTCTTCACAGGAGCTTTATTTCATGGAAAATTCTGAGTATTTACTAATTTTTTCAATATATATACAGTAGAACCTCTATTATCCGGACTAATTGGGGATGAAGGTAGTCCGGATAAGGAAAAATCCGGATAATCGAAAAAATACTTTAATTTGTCTTTTAATGATAATACAATACGTTTTCTTTTCGATGACATATCGGTAATATTAAAAGTAAATACTGTATTTAAATCGTGATCAGATTTTCAAGAAACAAACGTTCGTATTGAATTTGTACTACTACTGACCAACGCTAACAGACTACCTATTGTTTAAAAGGCCCTCTGGCGGCTCAAGAATAAGGATTTTATAAAATAAAAAGCAGTTGAAACTGCATTTTTATGAATAAAAATTTGACAAACTATCATTTTATGACGAGTAAAATATTTTCGTCGCGTTCGCGGCTTTTAAGTAATGCATAAACCTTCGAAACGCGAGGCCCTTCGGACCGCGAGGCATAGGCGGTGGCCCACGTCGTCCATGCCTTACGCCGCCCTTGGTCATAGAAATGATTTAATTTGAATATAAATTATTTATAAATACGTTTGTCAAGTTATATTTTTATTACGACGTAAAATATATTTAAGAGTTTACGACCACTGTGCTGGGTGAGACGTTGTTGAAACAAAAAAAGTTATGCATTCCATCATGTACATAAACAGTGTCGTAATTCGCCAAGTGCAAATCAGCAAATTCGTAAAATTTTTGTTTATTTTGGACAATCCGGATAATCGAAAATCCGGATAATGGAGGTCCGGATAATGGAGGTTCTACTGTATATATATTTTGTATGTTGTGAGTGTTTGGTATAGCTATATGTATATGATATGTCATTTTGTTATATGTCAAGAATGTGACAAATTGTTAATATTTAGTAAAAAATGATACTAAAATTTCAATTTTTTAAATCTTCTAAAAGGAATGCTACCATTCCCATTCTAAATTTAATAATTATGTTATTACTTGAGAATTACACTAATTGATAGATTTTTTCACCTATCTGTATATAAACATCTTTTTGTTTGCAGCCTTTAGAAAATGCCATAAACAAAAATGGCCACTCCACAACAGTGTTCTGCAGTTCTCAAATTGTCACTCGCAGACAATTTCGAAGTGATCCACAACAACTGATTCTGACTTTGAAAACTGCAGAACACACAATACTTTCTCTGTTATGGAGTAGTCATCTTTGTTTATGCAATTTCCTAGAGGCAGCAAAGATGTTTAAATGCAGACAGGAGACAACACTCAAGGTTTATTCTATCAATTGGTGTATGTCACATACTTCTTGGGTAATAATTAACACAATTACATAATTTAAAATGGTAGCATTCTTTTTGGAATACCCTGTATATCTAATACACGGAAATATGGCACTGTTAACTCAATTTTGAAATTGAAGAGAGTTAGTTAGACAAATAAAGCTCAGCCTTTCACATAAGTATATAAATTTTAAACATATATTTTAAGTTGAACTAATTATATTAACTGGTAACTTTTTAAAATAAAAGAAATAGACAAAAATTTATATAATAAATTTAAATTATTTCTTAAAGTATTTACCTGGGAAGTCCCATCACTAAAGTTAATTTGAGAATCACTCTGTCCAGTTTCATCCGTAGACTTTGACTGAAATTCTAAATCATAACATAATTTAAAATTAATTTTGTTTATATATTCCTAAAAGTTTTAAATATAAAAATATTCATTATAACAATTTTTATTCAAAATATTACCTGGAAAAATATCTATGACATAATTTAATGAAATAAAAATTTTATATCACTAATATATTTATATATATATATTATTTCTTCAAACCGAATAATTAAACGTTTACCTTCTTTAATATGAGTAATTATTAAAATAATATTGGTGTAGTATATATATATTATTGCTAATTTTATATTATAATTATTTAATTTATTCATTTATAAAATATTATATTAACAATAAGAAGTGGCTGTAAATTTGTTTTGATAATTTTCGCTATTCTTGCTTGGATTTTCGATAGTATTTATCTGGAAGAAAAAATAAATTAATTAAATGAAATTCTGATGAACTTTGTTATTTTGTCAATTATAAAAACTTTACAACATACCTTTCATTTTGAAAAATTAAAAAAAAAAAAAAATCTCTATAGAGACGGCAATTTCTTCTATTTTCAATTTTATTACAAAGAAGCAATAAAAGTTACACAAATATATAATAATTTCTAAGTTTTCTTTAATATTTTTATCTTAGATTTAATATTTTAAATAAATGAATGACCATCAAAACTTATTTAATTATATAGATTGTTATAAGTAATATATATTAATTTTTTTAACAATACTGAAAAATAATTATGTCAAATAATTAATATATATGCTTGTATAAAATCTACTAGAGAAGTATAAAAATTTGAAATATACTAAATACACTAAGATTCCATAATATAACCATAGAACCACACTCATATTTCTAGTTGTGATTTTACACGGCTCGAGTAGATTTAAATTTTATTTTTTGAATTTTTCAGGGTCACGCACTTCTTCTGTGACATTATAATTTTAAATATATCATAAACCAATAAAAATTTTAGATAAAATGGCAGGTAAGCATTTCGGTACACACCCAAATGAGATATGGTAATGTCACATGAATGTGGATGTCAGTCCGAGGCATGGAAAACAATCTCGGGCCGAGCAAAACACCATCAGTCTATCAAAGAGAATTCATGCTTGGCATTGTTGTGTTTTAGCAGACATTTGTAGGTACAGAACAATGCCAAATATTTGCCTCGACATTCAAAGCATTGGCATCTCCAGCCCGAGGCAAAATGAGGAATTCCGCACAGCCTCACCATGTCTCATTCGTGTGCATGCTCGAATGCGTACCCAACATAAGAAGTAGGCCTACTCAAGAGAGATAATTTCAAACTGAAGTCTTGTGAAATTATAAAATCTTATCGACTTTATACTCTTCGTTACGTTGCTCGAATTTGAATATGTCGGAGTAATCTGAAATAATTCATTTCAAAAAACAAAGAGAGTTATATTTTACACCTAGAAATGATCATTGTATTTTTAAACACACAAGAAACATTACACTGATTACAGGTACTGAAAAAAATTTATTTTTTATAGCAACTTATAGACTAAATCATGCTAATTTAAACTATAAAAAAGTTAAGAAGGGGGAAAAAATCTTGTGTTTTCTTTTAAATTTCTTGTTTATCTTCCATAAGACGTTCTTTCTTGCAATATTTTCTGTATCGTGTTAAAGAAAAATTTTCAAAAGAAATAATATAATTTATATTCATTAAAATATAATTTACGATCTCAATTAACACTGAAAAAAATTAGTGTTTTTAGACAAAATTATATAATAAATTCTCACGAAAATACTCCTAATTACAGCATTACACATCACACTAAAGGAAACAAAAATTTTAAATGTGCCATGAAGTCAGGAAATTTTAAACACAAATATATTCAATAATAGCACCCTAAAAGAGCAGTAGTGGAGTTTTGCCACCCATTTCCAGAATGGTTGTCAATAGAGAGAACTTCTGGCACTAACATTCCTCCATGAACTATTTACAGAAAAATCTAGCAACAAGCTGCGTAACTTTTCCAGGCTACGAGATTTTATTTTAAAAAACTTTTATACTATTAATCATAATAAATAAATTGTGTGTGATGCCACCTGTTATGAGATTTTGTTATAAATTTTTGTTTTGCATTTTTAATTATTATATAATGACAAAGATTAATTTTGAGGGTAGGGCCATGTTTTATAAAACACTGTTAATAATGAATAAAATCTTTACCAAGTCCTATTCATCTTGAGATACATGACCCCCCTCTTTCTCTCCACCTTCTTGATCTTTCACCACCAAAATTTAATAGTGTCAATGCCCTTTATGTACAAGCCATCATGCCAAATTTCATTTCTTAATCTTTACCCAATTCTGAGATATTAAGCAAAATAGATATCAAAACAATTTTTTTTGCCTTTTTTTTTTACTTTTATAGGTTCAGGAGGTCTCAAAACATGAGATTTACAAAAAACTAAGAGGGTGAAATTTGACACAATTTCAATACTTTCCCTTGTCATGTATACATAACAGTCAGGAAAATAAAATGAGCTAGCCATGTTAAAAGAGTTAGTATTCTGTGGCTATTCTTTAACTTTCTGAGCATACACTCACCTGTTTCCCCATAATAATGATAATAAATTCAAATCAAAGTTAATTGTAATTATGATCTAATGCTCATTAAACTTATTAATTTCTTAATTTGTAATTAACTGATAAATTTTTAGTTAAATTTAATATGATTTGTAAAGCCAAACAATCACTGGAATACATCGGACTATTTTTCCACAATTATATTTAATTAGAAATTTCTAATTAAATAGCTTAGAGATTTATTGGTTTCGTGATGTTTGTTTAATATGATTTATTATTAAAATTTAAAAACAGTTCTCTGCACATTTTAAATGGGCTTAACTTGATTGAATTATGCTCACTATTGAATGGAAAACAATGCATTCAATAAAGGTAATTCAATATAAAAAAAAAAATACCATTTTTTCTGAGTCTAACAAGTCCCACAGATTTTTAAGTTATACACAAAAAAATATCTTTTGTATTTGACTAGATCATTAAAAATTTGAGACTTCTGAACATGATAGCAACAGCCAGCATTAAAATTAATCTATATTAATTATGTAACAGCTAATTACACTTATTAACATTAATACAAAAAACTGATTTACAGTTGTACCTTGTACTACTTGAACGGAGGAGGGACATTTTACATACGTCTTGGTTGTTTTTTATGTTATGAATGGCAAACCCTGAGCAGAGGAATATTAAAGCCCACTTTAGAGATGGAGCTGTGTATGTAATGAAAAAATTGAGCTCAAAGAATAAACTTCTAAACAAAGAATACAATCTCACGTTAGCAATAATGTGTTAAATTTCATAACTGCTATGTTATGTACCAGACCTGTTAAAAATAAGCAAATAGTTTGTTCAATACATATAACTTTTACTTATTAACCATGGAATCAGCGAAGTGTGTAGAAGCAATAAACAAGTAAGAAGGCTGTAATATCAACGATTGAGATCAAAAAGGAACTTATCACAAAGTATGAAAATGGTACATTGTTATCTGGTGGCAACATTTAAAATGCCAAAATTGTTGGTATGTGAATAGTAAATGCAATTTTCATTTTATCATGCAGTATTTACATATTTTATTTATTGTTTTTGTGTTTTAATTTACTATTAATACATTTAATTGTGTAATTTTTACCTTAAATTATACATATTTGCTGTTTTAAGTTTAATGAAATGGGAATTGGGTTTAGGGTCTAGAAATGGATTAATTAAATTTATATTATTTCTAATAGAAAAAAATTGATTCAGACTTTGAACAATTCAGAGTTCAAATGGCCTCCTAGAATGAATGAAATTCAAAGTATGAGGCACCATTGTACTTTAAATAACAAACAAAAACAGCTTTTTACGTATTTGCTTTGTGAATGAGTTACTTCCTAACATCTCCATTACAATAACTTGATTCTCTTTTCATTCATCTGCTAGCATCTTTGTGTATTACCATTTATAGAAAATTAATTTTCTAAACATTTTTATATTGTTTCCTAAATGATTTTGTTTTTATTAAATCCATAAATCACATTTTAATGATGATATCATAGTACTTAAATAAAGGATCTTCTAAAGAATGCTACCTTTTTAAATTATTGTAATTATGCTAATTATTATTTAAGAATGTTGTAACATACGTGTCACAAAACTGTCAGTTTCATTACAATTTCTCAATGTACACATCAAACTGATACTCAAATTCTTCTTGCGCTTGCTATGACATATGTGTTGTCACTGCTCCCATGGCAGCCAAGATTCTACGGCTGCTGCAGATGACTTGTGATGCACAATGATGAGTGATTCCAACTATGTGCACTGCAAAATGCAAAATGTCTTCTCTGTTGTAGAGCCACCATTTTTGTTTACAGAGACTTTGTAGAGACAGCAGACAAAAAGATGTTTGTATGTAAATGGTAGATGAAACTTGAATGGTTACTCTATTGATTGGTGTATGTTGCATACTTTTTGGATAATCATTAAAATAATTACAGTAATTTAAAATGGTAACATTTATTTTGGAAAATTGTATTGATAGCTGGATGGCTGAAATGGTTATGGCATCATCCCACCATTCTGAAGGATCTAGAATTGAATTTGAATAGTTGAAAAACCACACTATGTCAGGCCCTATTCCTTTCATCCAGTTGCTCCCAGTGTAAGCCAGGCTGAACCCATGACAGATACAGAAAAAGACCCTTTTATTGCCCAGATAATGGAGAGTTAAACAAGTAATTAAATATATTGCTATTATATAACTTTAGAATATATAAAAGGATACATTTTTATTCAGAGAACGTGAACTGTTAGGCACTTCATATCCTATATTCATTCTTCATTTTGTCTGTCTGAAAAATATATTTTCATTTATACATTAAAAAACATGTAAGAAATAAAAGAAAATTTTAACAAAAAATTTATTATTATTATTATTAAAAGAAAAGAAAGCAAGTTTCAATAGAATATAAAATCAAATAACTAGTATATGAAGTAAGTTAAAATTGTACACTACTGTATTTGGCAGAAAGAAAAGAGAATAAATCAAAAATACTGAATGCATGGTCAAAGGGCAAGATACATGAAGTAATCTGATATTCATGGGTAGAAAAAACTGAACCTGTATACAGCCACAAATAAATTGAGCATTTCTGACTTGTATTGCATCCAACAACTCAGAAATAGTGATGCCAATTGGCAAATGGTCAAACAAATGTGAATTGCAGAGAAGTAATTGTCCATCAACACCTGATGTCAATGCCATTAATGAAATAATGCAGAAGAACAGATAAGTCACATGAAGCAGTTACAGATTCACTTTAATCTCCTACATGGCACTGCCCACAAACATTTGAGCTTTTGGAAAGTATGCAACAGGTTGGTTTCATAGCAACTGTTCAACCAACAGAAGCCTGACAGAATAGAAATCTTGCTAACCTCAACGATACCTTTATATTGCACATTGGCCACAGGCAAAGAGGTTTTCGATGCATTACCTTTCACTAGGATGAAAATGGAAAATACAGCATGAAAACATTCCAATTCACCAACATGCAAATAGGTTAATAAGATGATGATAATTATAGAAAAGGTGATGGTGACAATCTTTTAAAATGTTCAAGAATGATTCTTATTAATTTCAAGAAACATGGTGCAACTATGACTGCAACTAACGTAAAAAATTACTTTTGTGTCATAAATTTTGAAATAATCTAAAAAAAATGATTAGTAATGCTTTTCTTTTTGGTAATTTTAAGCAGATGATTAAATTTTTTTGGATGATAATATCCTATCTTCTTATGCTTTTGTTGTTAATTTCTAGTAAAACAGTATTGGCTTGAGCCAAGTCAGGGGAGGTAGTACTAAGAAGTCTAATTGTTGCATCCATAGTTTAGCAACTTATATGATTGGAATTGTTCAATTGTACAATTTACATTTCCAAATAGTGTGTTAATCTGGCATGTGGATTTGCATTATACTGGAAAGGAAATGAGGGCTGCCACAATACTGAATCCGGAACTAAACTGATTCAAAACTAATTGATGTGCTGTTTCTTGTGGAGAGTTGCAGAGCAGCTGAAATCCATAGAAGGATATTGACAGTGTATAGCAAATTCTATTTATTGTTCCAAAGTGTTGCAAGATGAAATTTGGTGCTCAGGAAAGGTCATAAAGATACCACTAATCAGATACATTTGTCTTCAAAAAATAATCAATCAAATTGAATTTTTCATTCTGGAATATCTTTTTTACTTTATGAATGCTGAAAAACTGAAGAATTACAAGCAAAAGAGAGATGAAGACCAAACTCTGCAAGTAACATTAAATGCAAATAATACTCTTTGAATGCTTAGAGATTAGCCCTCATAAATTACAAATTTATTATTAAAAATTCCACTAGTAATACGAATTTCCCATAATTCTTAGACATACCGTAAGTACAAAATCAAATTTTCAAATTATTTATGTTTCTGAGATAACTTTCATTAAGTAGCAAGTTAGAAAAACAATACAAATGCTATGAAATAGATATTATATAGCAGCTCTAGTTCCATGTTCTTCTATGTATACAATAACTATTCATATCAATACTGTATTGTAAAGTCTTTAGACGGATAGACATTGCTATTTTGTGATAGAATCATAATTATTTTATAATAATTTTTACTTAAAAATCTAATCTTGGCACTTGATCCATGGGAGAAATATCAATACTTGCTCCAGACAAGCCCTGCTGTTACATACTTTAATTCAACAGCCTTAATTGACATTTCCCATTGAAGTGACTGAAATAACAGCTTCTCCATGCTGTTGATGCTTCATACATTGATAGGCAAAATGTAATAATATCTGACCACATACTAGTACAAGCTATTTGAGCCAAACTAGACAAAAATCACTTTTTGACTAAATAAACTCATACATTAAAATCGGTATCCTAATGGAGATTGTACCAGATGAATGTTAAGCATTCCCGATTGATTCCTGAAAGATTCCAGAAGGCAATGACTAGTAACAAGCTGATTTTTACTTAATTCACCATGAAGATATAAGTCCAAGTAGATCATCTGAATTCTATTACCAAGGATCAGAAAGATAGAGAGCTTGCAAAATACATATCATCATGAGTTATGCATCATACTGGAGAAAAGTTAGATTTACTAAAACAAATCTCTGATTCAAAGAAAGTTTTTGTTTTGGAATCATTATTAACAAAACACAGACCTATCAATCATCCTAGGTATTATCTGCCAGATTATTGGTTGTTCATAAATCAATAAACAACTCATATAACTGGATGTAATAATTAAACAATCACACAAATACCAAAAAATCTAGACCAATTAAAATGGTTTGGTTTATGAATTTAAGTATTGTTTTCTCTGCTGAATTTTTTTGATGTTTGTATGTTTGTTTTATTGCTTATTCATTTATAAATTCTTAATTACCAGTGTTTTAGCTCATTTTTTCACTAGAGGATGTTGCCTGTTATAAGTTATATCATATACACTTTTACAGTTTGTTTAATTTTATAAGATGTATCTTCATTATTGATGTTTTGATTTTGCAAGGCATGCAATATTTTGTTTTAGTTCTATAATTGTTTCCTGAAGACATTTTTCTTTGTCAAAAACATTTGAGTCAATGACCCAAGTATACACTTAATAAACACCATTAAATTGACTTATTAGACATTATTAATATTAGTTTTTCTATAAATGCTTATCATTTTCTCCATCTTTAACAAGTTATGTTACTTCTTCTACCAGGTTTGTGAATAAACTTCTAGAGAATACAAGTCACAGTACTTCTATAAATACACTAGGAATAATTTCACAATGCACTTCTGCAAGGTCATTTTTCCTACTTATTGGAGGAGCATTTCACCTGTGCTTTTTATGAGAATCTTGTAGAAGTATCAAGAAACTTTCCAATCAACTTGATGAATCTGCTTGTTAGCTGCATCAGAGTCATTTCTACTTTGGTCATGTTGCTACATTTTATCAGCTCTCAGCACTATGCTGTATTATTTTAAGTGGCAGTGATATTATGTACAGGAAGGTATGAGAGCATCAAGTCTGCCTTTGTTGCAGACAGTCTGCCGGTAACCACTATAGGACTGGTCTTTGATGTCTGTGTTAACATCATTGTAATTTTTTCACATGTCTCAACTAAATAAAGATGAGAAAAACCGCCAAGTGTCTTAATTTATAGCTCTTTATTGTGTTAGAAGCAGAAATCATTGAAATGTTTAATCCATTGTCTGATAATCTCACACTGCAAATACACAAATTTCTCTCTTTGGACTATTTTATTTTTTATAAATAAAAATTTTGAAACTTATTTAAATATTTGTGGTGATGATGATAAAATTCTGATACAGGGGAAAAAATATATTCATCATTTTATTTGTTGAATCATTCTCTTTTGACTTCTCTGTTAATTTAGAAACATTAAACAATTCCCTGGTTACGGGAAATATATTAGATAACGAAGGAATATTCGAGACCTTTTTTGACTTTGGATTTTTTTTCCTTAAAATGAAAATTTAAAAGTTAAAATATTAATAGTAATAATAAATAATTAAAGCTAAGAGCTAAAGCATTTGTCTGCCATCAAATTTCCGACCTCTGGTAACTAAAGAATTGTTTCATATTTATATATTAAGCAGTCAAAGAGGTTTATTCCCACACTTGCCTCACCAGAGGCAGCCCCTTGGGCATCCACGCCTTTCTGTAATTCCTTTATATTCAACTGTTTGCTTATGGGATATGCTCCATATTTTGTATATTTTGTTAATTTCAATTAATGGAACCGACTGGTGCTCTGAGGTCTCATGTTTTATACTTTTCTATTAGTCTTTTTTCTTTTTTTCCTTGTTCTCACTTCCTCTAAACTCTTCATCCTTTCTTTTCAAAGGCTATGCTGTAAGGTTGAGCCTTCTACTCCTTTCCAGTAAAGTAAAGTCAAAAGAGGTTGCCTCATTAGCGAGGTTTTGGCCGAAGTTTTCAATGCAAAAACGTGAACATCGGACGTTCAGCACTGCCTTCCTGTAAGCTTAGAAGTTTGTCAATGGCATTTGGAACGTTGAGCATGCCTCCACTGATGTTCCAAATGCCATTGTCAAACTTTTAGACTTACAGGAAGGCGGTGCTGAATGTCCGATGTTCATGATTTTGCATTGAAAACTTTGGCCGCAACCTCGCTAA
This sequence comes from Centruroides sculpturatus, assembly GCF_000671375.1. NCBI lineage: Eukaryota > Metazoa > Arthropoda > Arachnida > Scorpiones > Buthidae > Centruroides > Centruroides sculpturatus. The sequence continues at coordinate 185,689 of NW_019385731.1, read as the reverse complement.
TAAATAAGAAACCTATAACTAAGGATTACAAAAAATTTAATCATTCTGTATCATAATTTCACAATAATTCTAGAATGTTTAAATAAGCTGGTCTGAAACAATTCCTTGTTTCAGACCAGCTTATTAAAAACTTGTTTACAGCAATTTATGAAAACAATGGGTGCATTGCTTGGTTAAGTGACTTTAATACAGCTGTGGTATAACCTGTTCCATTTGAAACAGAGTACATTGTCGACTTGCTTATCCAGCTGTATTAAAGCCGTTTTACCAGACAATGCACCCGAATTAAGTTTCTGATTCATAATGTCAATAGAAGCCAAATAAAAATATTGAAATTTGGCAAAGAGATTTTACAATAATCTGCTTTACACAAACAAGAAAAGGACACCATCCAATTAGGGACGAAGGCTACAACATCAAACCTCATCTATTGAAAGACCTTAAAAAGACACGTCAATGCACAAAAATTTGGGTGCCATCACAGAATGAGTAAAAAGCTATTAAACTGTAAAAATAACGTAATGTAAAAGTTTTATCGACACACAAAGTATTTAGAGAAGTAAACAACAATCAAGGCAGAAACACCTTTCGTGGCAAGTAGAACATTCCTTTTCTCCATTTCACACCTCGGAGAGACCGCAAAACACGGAGGACGTTCCGAACAATCCTGGCCTTTCCGAAGAGTATCCACATTCGAAAACACACGCCGCATCGGAATTCAAACCCCGAAGAGTAGACAAACATCCGTAAAGTAATCCTGGTGGCAAAAGCAGACATTTACCGGCGAGACGTCTCTTCGGCGCGTCGGCCCCGGCACCCAGTTTCGTGCATCGACGTATCTTTCAGACAGGACAGATTCGGTGTCGTTTCCTCATAGTTAGCAGAAAAACGAAAGTAATTTTGAAATGTAAATTAAGAAATTTTTTCTCTTTTTTAAATGTTCACGATAAAACATAGATAAACACCGAAGTAAGTTTTCTCTCTATGACGTATAAACCTTTACGATTCTTTATTGGAAGAATGACAGTGACGTAAAATGGAGATAACGAACGTCAGGTACAACAGATTATTATATTGATTCTCGAGTGGAAGCTGTCATTACCTGCCATTGATTTTGTCGATATTGAACACGGTCGACACAAAAATCGGTAGGGTTCTGCCGAAGGAAATTTGCGAATTTTACAGTTTCAATGCGAAAATTTGGTAAATTCTGACAACGGAAACGGAGAAAAATCCACCGAGCGTGAATAACTACGGCCTCAAGAGTGGCGCTCCATCGAATATGTGGAAATGTAAATAAATAAATTAATTTTAAAAGACGAAGGCCGTAACGAGATATTTTTGTATTATTTATGTATATAAGTATTTAAAAGTAAATAAATTAAAATTATTGGCACCTGATCTAAACGGAAGTTCTGGCAACAAGTACCTCGTTCAGCACAATTTTAAAGAAAGTACGCCGGACGTTGCCAGCCTGTCAATTAAAATTGATTACGTCATGACGTTTATTTATTTATTTATTTATTTTAATAAAATTCTATCAACGTATTTAATGTATACAGATTTTCTCTCTAAAAGAATGTTTTTCTTCGAGGTGTGTTAAAAAATGTATACATAAAAGTATAATATGTATAATATAATAATGCAATGAATAAGTTGTGCTGGATGACGTGGCATCGGCCTACTCCTCTGGTAAGCCGATGACACGTCGTCCAGCGTCATCCAGAGGTCCGGGTTCGAGTCCGGAAGGGAAGAAACTGATTATTTTTCGAAAAGTGTTCGTCTTGCATATAGGGCCTCGTTCCTCGTTACCCGGCCTTCTCCGTTGTGGCAGGGCCTGGCCAAATCAATGATGGGTATAAAAAATGTCTTCGTAGGACGGAGAGAATAAATGAAAATAATTTATTATTACCATAAATTTCTTCTCCAAAGTCAGGTTACGAGAAGAAAAATTTCCCACGAAGGTACATCTGAAATAAATAAAAAGTTTTAGAAGTATTAAGTTTAAGTACAGTATTAAAACAAAAAATACTCGCCAATAAAGTAAGAGTTGATATTCGCTACTAAACGATAATATTTATAGTTAGAACTATTATAGAAATTATTATAACCTGAAACTTAATTAACTATGGGAGCAATATAGATAAATATCGCTGCATACAATAAAAAGCCATTAGTATATATATGAAGACCTACCACACAGGAAGTAATATATTCCATTGATTATTAATTAAGTGAATCTAAACACTTCTGTATTTCCAAATGTTTATGCATCAAATCATCTACAAATTTTTCTAATGAAGCATCACTGCTTCTTCTTGCTGCTGGTTCCTTTGATATTACCGTGTATCTCTTTCCAAATATATTAAAAATCATTACAAATAAAGCAAGAATTGAATATGTTTGACCTACAGCATAAAATGCACAGATTGATAAACATATTGAACATCAGGAGTTTCTGTTTGATTGCTACTTGTAAGAAATACAGAGTATAACACAGTAGAAGACGCAAAAGATGTTACTATTATTGTAACATTATACAAATTTTCAACAGATATTCGTTCATTTGGATTAGTAACTGCTTTTCTCCGAGATAACAACTTTTCGGAGAATGAAACTACAATTTTCTTCTCTTGATAATGCTAAATTGATACGTACTAATGAATATACGATAAGTACTAATGAAATGCATGCTCCTTGTTTCTCGTAAGTACCGCTGAAACCGAATTGCTTATCACAACACGGGGAGTTCATTGTTGCGATGAGAGCAATTTTTTGATAACTTTGACCCACATAATTGCTTCGATAATATGAGTAATACAAATTAAAAAAACGGAAACTTTGTCTTTTTTACAGCAACAAGAAATGAAACAATCCACACCAAATACTTTCCCTGTACAGATCAGTGGATAAATGAAGCATACAAGACAAGACTTTCCCATTTTCCTAATTAAAGAAATCGAAAAGTTTTCTATTGTTTTCGTAATTATTTACGAAAACAATAGAATCTGTATTTAATAATCCCGATAACTTTTGCAGAGCAAATTATTTTCAGAAGATAATTTTTAAGATTGTCAATAAGCTTTACTTCTCTTAACCGATATCTTTTCTACAAGTAAGTAGAAGATTTTACATATAATGCTTCCAAGATATGTGTATGCTTGAGTTACGAAAGAAATTTTAAAAATTTGAAGCAATTATAATTAGAAATCTATTAAAAAGAAATTTCAAAGGTCAACAAAAGTATACTATATCCTTTATCGTTACTAAGAAAAATATATTTATTAAAGTAATCAATAATTTATTTTCAATCAATAATTTCTCGATGCTACTGTGTATATCAAAATCGTATTAATCAAATACAGTGGTACTGTACCTCGATACTCGACCGAACAATCACGACTCGTTAAGACAAATTTTCGGTTATTTTAATTTTGTCATCAGTAAAAAAGTGATAAAAATGAGTATCTAATTTAAAAATAAAATGAAACTTTAGAGCTTCCTTGGGAATTAAGAAAAGAGCAACCCGACGACAGAGGAGGGTACGTGCTCCTGATGCTCCAATGTACGGGTGCCTCTGTATTGGTCATACATTAATCATATTTAGAACTACTATATTTGCTTACAATGTTTCAGACTTATGAATTTTCAAGTTTTTCGTTTATAGTCATTTATCTGTTCTGATCTGATGTCACATCAGCGAACACTGTCACCGACTTGGGCAACAGCTTGAACCAACGTTGCCAGCATGGTCTTTTTCGCCAAACATGCAGATATATTCTAGTCGTTTTATACATAGTTCTGTCATAGGTCTGTGACCTGGAGGACTCTGCTCGATCTGCAGATATTTTATGGATAGTTTGATGAATATGTCAAATTTTGCCCTTTACCATTCTGAATTCGCCAGGCATTTCCATTGCGGGCCTGATCAAATCGGCAAGGAATAGAAATACACTCTCTTAGTTTTCAACAGAATGAGAGGATACAAAAACGTGTGACTCGAAGTACGCAATGAGTTTACAATTCCCGACAATAACTTTATCGATGAACATGATGTTCTTTCAAGTCTAATATCTCTTCAGTAAGCTTCAACTTTGTACTTCTAACTGACATCCTAATACCAAATTCTTGCAAAAATGAATTTTGTTGTTGTCAGTGGCGTGCCGTGACATTTGATGATAGGGAAGCTGTGTTTCTGTAAAAAGCCGACTTCCAGGGACAATTAATTGCGCGTCAGTGATAGTCTAGGCCAGACCTGGCCAACCCAAATTATTTCGCGGGCCACTTTGATCACGCGTAACATTACGGTGGGCCACAATTTAGGCAAACTTGCTTTTAAAAAGTAAAACAAATATAACAATAAAATCTTATTAATTTGTATCAAGAGTTCGTACTCGCACTTGCTCATTATAACAATGACACATGCAAATTTCATTTATTTAATAGTTTTGGTATATACATAATGAGAAACAAAAGTTTTAATAGATATATAATATCGCTTAGCGGGCTACATAATTTAACTTGACAGGACGCGGGTTGGCCTGGCCTAGTCTAGGCCCTCTAGGGTCCATTCGTATTCGTTTGTTCGATAAGCTAGAAAAAACCGTAGACTTCTCTAAATGTATTTTTAATAGATTATCTGACGTACTTAATAAATAAACAAGTTCAATATAATTACCCCTGTTATTAGATTCGATAAATTCCCTCTAAATACCAATTCTTGCTTTGATAAAAAAAAAAAAAAAACATATAACATCTATTAATTTAGATATAATACAGTATATCTATTAGCCGTAACTATCTTGTTATAATTTTCAATATTTATTTTATATTATTTACTAATGTTAATAGATTGTCCGTCATTTGTTTTCTAACTAATTCATTTTATAACCAGGTGGTGTCCTCGGAAATTTCCAAAATTTACAACTATTCAAATTTCTGTCTTTATCACATCTAATACGAAGAAATCAATCCCCACTGTACTCGGCTAGTTATTAGTTCGGTTAAGCTTTTAAGTAAAATTCCGGCTCTTTCAGCAGGGTTTTATTTATGTCTCTAATTTCATAATCTCTTAATTATTTAACTACTCCTTAAATTTAGTTGTAAATGATGCTGCCAAAATAACAGTTAATTTTTTAACATTATACAAGAACTGTACATGTTTTTTCTGCATCCCCTTACAGATGGGACATACTAAATCGTAATATCACTAGTTTAACATTGAAATCTGTAAGTAATACAAGATGGGAGAGCGGAGTAAATATATCAAATATTTTAATTGATGGTTTTAAAACTCCTGTCAACTATACAGAACTATCATAAAAACATACTAGTAAATTCCTATCGGTTAAGTTAAGTTATAAATCTACTCGCGATTCACATAATGGGGCGAGGACTGCCAAATATTTAGCAAGCAGGCGGCTAACAGCCCTGGATAGAATTACTGGAAGCGTTATACGATGTTTTGGTATGTAGCATCCACCAGCTAAACTTCCAGAGGTTGGTGGTCTGTAAAGCACATGGGCGAATGCGTGCAATCTGGCTGCTTTACACCGTTCAAATATCTTCGCCGTGGAAGTTGTCCCGTATTCGACAATAAAGAGCTTTAGTTGGAAATATGCATACACGAATTTATATTCGAATATACAATAGCAATCTTATCGTTTTTTTCACATATAGTATAGAAATTTGTAATAAGATACACAATGCGGTTATAATAAAATATTAATTTTAATTAATCCAAAATACTTTAAAATATGAAAATAATTGCGCAATATGTATTTATATTTTAGAAAATACAAGGAAAGCGGCGCTTCCACTGCTTCCAATGACGGCACGCCACTGCTTCGCATATCTAATAACTATGTATGGCCAGTTTCCCATAGAAAGTGCTTCAGGGAGAGATCCATCCTTGACGGACCATCAATATGTTACGTTCATTAATTCATTAATCCAAGCCAATCCTCTAATCGTCATCTCTAAATTATGAAACAATTATATGAAATGTACAATAGTATACAGTATATCAATCAATATATTTACTTATTAAACTCAATTATGCAACACGGTACCGATCACACAATTTAGTAATTTTTTTATCTTCTGTCCTAAGGGCATTAATAGGGTTATTTTATCAGACCCAGAAAAGATTGAGCTGGTAATTATACAGAGAAGGGAGTCGAGACATTCGGGCCGCACGACAACTGTATGATTTCCTATGAATTTTCGACTACCAAGATTCGATCTCGAATCCTTCAGAGATGTAGGATGTCACCTTAATTGTTCAGTCATTTTCAATCGACTTCTATAGGATTAAAAGGACTCTCTTAAAGCCCACAAGAGAAAAAATTCTTACTTGATCTTTTTTACACTACAAATACCATTAATAATTTAATATTGAACAGGGATTGACATAAATTAAAAAAAAAATTCTATAAATCGAGTTTGCCGCAACCATCCGAATTCTTTCATTATTCTATACACAATGAACACTGTTTTCTTCTTTTTGCCTGTGTTAATAATTCAGTCGTGACAAACATACAGTATATGCATTTGATTAATTTTTCTTGACATTTGTAGGTTTTTGTATATTGATTATTTCGTATGGCACACAATTCGAATTGGTATTATCAAAGAAATTTAAAAGACAGATACCAAAATGAATATACACTCAATACAACACGTCACACAAGCATCTTTCCTGTAATTGACTAAACGGCTAAAGCATTTTAAGAAAGTGTGTGTGCATGTGAGATACAAATTTCTTCAATTTTGTGCCACAAAACCTCAACTGCAAAAAGTTTGAAATTTTGCAGGAAGGTATGTTTATAATGTGGGATCAATACTATTAAATTTTGGTGATTAAAGGTAGAGGGGTGAAGTGAGAGAAAGACGTAGTGTGTATCTCTACTAGGGTCAGATATAATGACTATTTCACTCGTGATTAGCAATTACAATAGTTTATAAAAGCCATTCCTTCGCTCATAATTAAGCTTTACGACATTTTATAATATTTGAACATATAAAAAGTTTTTAAACAAATTATCGTAACAGATGGCGCCATGAAATATTGCCGGAAAGTTAGACAACTCGTTGCTGGAATTTTTAAAAATCATCTGTTCGTAATTTTACTTTTTGATACAAATGTCTGAATGAGCTTGAAATTAATTACTGTAATAGGAATTATTATAACAAAAGTTTTGTCTTGTATCAGCTAGTTGGACATGAGCTTCTAGGCTGTATAGTCCCGTGGTAAAATGTAACGTAATTGTAATTGTATGCATTTATGATGGTCGGTACGTGGGGAATAATGCCTCCCAGAAGGTTTTTTAAGAGCAACTAGCCAGTATTCATGCCTTACAGACGTGAAGAAAACCTGAAAATCTTCACAACCGAACTCTCAGTGTTCAGGAAACGGAACAGCTGGCCACTAATAGGCCCATATCATACAGTATTATATAAGGCAATTAAGCATTATTTATAATACTGTAGGTGTTTATAAATTAAAAAGGAGAATAAACATACAAAGATTGAGCTATTAGATTATGTATACGGACTGAAATTCTAAGTCTTCAAATGCTCGTTCAGCGTTTACAATAATGAAATATTTATGAATAAACCCAAACAGTAATATTAAATGACATGTTTCCTCGTGTCGTGTAAAATGATCATAAAATTTTAATTAAGCAATTTACATAAAAGCATTCTTCGATTCTTAAAAGAATGCTTTTACGGGTATTACACAACAGCTTTTGCTTTAATATAAAAAAAAATTGTAGACTTAGTTGTCTTTGATCACTTGAAAAGTCAGATCAGAAAAACGTCAGAATTATTTAGTTTTTCACCATTGAAATTTCTGTTTTATAGTATAAGGGAACGTAGTACTTTGGCGATCTGCAAAAAACGATGCTTCCAGGTATGATTTTGTACGGAGAAGTTGGCGTTTATTTAGGTGTTAGGGTTCATGATTAAAACACTGGTAACCCACGTGACAACCCGATGATATAACACAAACCCGAGTGATTTATTTACGAGGCCACTGCTTTAAGAACATGAGTGAATTCTAAGAATATTATGAGTTAATTTCATAAAATAAATGCATGAACAAACACATTTAAGCATTTAAGATTTGCTTTTTATCTGAGTTTCAGGAATCACTAAAAAACAGTTCATAAGCAATGCCTGACACCGCTTATTCTGAACGCCACGCCTGTCCTTCACGTATCATGAATCCATTGATTTCCGCTGTTAAAGTATTTGGAGTGGACTTGTTTCATCCGTGTTGTCATCTAAATGCCTCTTCAACACCTTTCCTCTGGTATACTCGAATTATAGAAGTATTTTTATGGTACATTGTCATTCATTTAACATTAATTACCACAATGGATTCGATTTATTGTGGCAAAATCATTTATTTGTTCCACACTTATGGAAGACAGACAATTTTTGTAATATTAATCACATCGATGTACATTGCTTATCAATTCAGTGTCACGAAGAGAAGTAAATTATCGCTCCACTTTCATGAAAGCAGTTACGAAAGAGAAGACCAATTGGCAATGGAAATGGAAGCACACCTAATTAAAATACTTGCGCTATTTTATTTCAACATGATAACAATTTCTTTATTGTTATTCACTGTTTGTTATTCCCATTTACTTACAAATTCTAGTGAAATGGAAGCATTCAATTGTACGCTTGGGCCTTTTACAGTGCAGGTCAGATATTTTCTGTTCTCGTCTTATCCGTCACGATTTTTTTCATTCTGGGAAAAAGATATGTCGTGATGACGTATCAATTAATGGAAAAAAAAACCGACGACGTTTCGTTGAATTCGTTTTTGGAACGTTTTATATACAAGCATCTTGAAATACAAAGATTTTTCATTGTTCTTAATAATCAATGGGATGTTCTACTACCGGCGATCTATGCTCATTTCATTTACGTGACAGGATTTGTATTGTACGGCGCCATATTTGTGGATATGATGCCGGTATTGAAAAATGCCACAATAATTATAGCCGTGAATCTCTTAATCGGATGTATTGCAGTCTCTAGGGCATTATCGATTCTAACTTCAATTGTAAGTATTTTGTATTATCGTAATTATTACCATTTATAAACGTGTTCTCGTTTTTTTTTTCAGATGTACGATAATTTCATTTCTGTGGGAAGATTCTCTTCTAGTAATCTGCCTTTAGAATACAAATTTAAAGTAAGAAAATATAAACAAATAACATTTAATTAAACAAATAACAATTTAATATTGTTATTAACAAAATATGTTTTGTGTTGAACACAGATTATCGATTTTATGAAAAAATTTGGCCGAAGACCTTTCGGAATATGTGTGAATGGATTCTTTTTCGTCAAGAAAAATTTTGTGATTAGAGTAAGTTATATCATGATGTAATAGAAATTAATAAATGTCGTATTAATATCGTAATTAATTTACAGGTGGTGAGTGGTCTTTATTCGGTGTTATCATCCGTAATTCAGTTAACCGGTGTTCTTGAACGAAAAAGATGAGAAGTAAACAATTCGATGTATCGAAAAATATGACATCCGATTAACTCTGTCACATTAACCGAATTTCAGTGTGTAAACGTTTTATTGATGAGATTAGTTGATTAACTTTCTGTTAAGTTAGAAGAATTGATGCACCAAAACTCAATGTATCACAAATTCTTGACATTTGGCCAATTACGACTGGGTTACAGTAATTGTATTAATGTTCGATGAAGTGTATGTATTTAAAAAAGTTTTTATCACAAATATACCATCTGTTTCAAAAAGCAGTAACACTTATATAATCAATGAGATAGTAGAAAGGTTGTATTTTTTGAAACACTGTAATTATGTTATGATTTCTTGGTTGTGAACTACGCAGAGGACAACCTGTCTCTACAAATCTTGCATAACAAAGCAATTCCATATTAGTATTAATATTGTTTAAAGTATTCTGTATATAAATACTGTATGTTTCTGCATATGTAGTCCTGTTAATTTTGCAATGACCTCCTTAATTCTAAATAGTTAGGCACGCGATCTCCATCACATGGTCTTAATACCTAATGCTTTTTTTATGCGAAAATCTTATAAACCTCTAAATGTTATTGACATTAAATGAAAAGGCATTCTGTAACTATATTTTACGTTAGGAGAAAGCATTTAGAATGTACGTTTAACGATTTAAATAAATTCAAAATATTGGTTTGGTATTCTTTCACTAAATAACATTGAATTAGCCTTAAATTGAAAATATTTATTAAAATTTCACCCTCTTAACGAAAATTAAAATGTAAATTTTTAATGATGTTCTAATTAAATATTCTTTTGCCTTCGAATTCTTGTTATCCCTTATAAATGAAAAGATAAAAATTATATTCCTGAGACGTTCCTAATTAAATACTTGACAAAAATTGTTAAAATCAACCGAAAGTAAACACGAATTTCGGCCAAAAATTTATTTTTCAATATGGCGACCAACGTTTAGAAATACGCAGTTTCATACAATCTACAGTGAATCCGGTAATTTTTTGTGTCGTTAACGATTCATTTGTTAGTGTCACAACAAATGCGTCACTCGTGACGTCAAAATTATACAGTATTATATGGTTTGTGTTACAATCTTTTATAAAACTTATCCCTACTCTCAAAATTAAGCTTTTTGCTATTTTTTAATAACTGAAAACATAAAATGTTTTAAGACGTAGTTTTAAATGCTGCCGGGAAAGTTAAGCAACTCGTAGATAGATTTTTGAATATTTTTATCATTTATTTTTCAGTTTCACACGGAGTCGTTTTTTCTTGATTTACATTGCATTGCTTTTGTATACTCATTTAAGCAAAAATAATATGTGCTGATGAACATTTCTATCGCCTACTTACAAGTTATTTTTAATTTAACTCTAACAAATTACGAAACTAAATTATCATATATATATATATATAGAGTGATAATGTTTAACATGTCAAAACAGTTTATCGAAACTCGACATATTCTTTATCATTTTCTGCAGAGTGAAAAATTACTTTGGACCTCTTTATCATAAATTGTTAGTGATTTTAGTTGATAAATAAATTCGTAACGCGATAATTTCTGTCAGAGTTAAAATGGATTCCAGTAAGAAAGTGGCCGTTATAGGTGCGGGAGTAAGTGGTTTGGCATCGATTAAAGCGTGCAAAGAAGAAAATCTGCAAGTTACTTGTTACGAAATTACAAAGGACATAGGAGGTTTATGGAAATATCGATACGAAGATATACCTTATGTGGCATCTGTAAGTAAAAGCACAGTGATGAACAGTAGCAAAGAAATGAGTGTCTTTAGCGACTTTCCCCCTCCTGCCGAATTTCCAGTATTTATGCCTCACGCCGATTTTTACAAATATGTCTGCTTATACGCGGAGAAGTATTCGTTGATGTCACACGTACGATTCGGCAGAAGAGTGACTCTCGTCAAAGAAACAGAAGATTTCGATTCGACTGGAAAATGGAAAGTCGTCGCCAAAGTGGTCGACACGAACGAAGAAGAGGAAGACGTTTACGATGCCATTATGGTCTGTACGGGAAGTTGCAGTAAACCGTTTTATCCGAGTTTTCCCGGTCGAGAGATGTTTCTAGGAGACGTCTTACATTCTCACCATTATAAAGAACCATCGAAATTTAGGGATAAGAGGGTTTTGATTATCGGAACGGGAAATTCTGCTGCCGATGTAGCCGTGGATCTTTGTGGCGTTGCAAGATCGGTGAGTTAAAATTTTCAATAAAATTCGTGGTCATAGGCGTCCACAGAGGAATTAAAAGCGGGGCATTTGCCTTCACCCGGAATCAAATAATTTTACAAATTATGAACGTAAAAGTGATTGAGATACGTAACCTTACATCTTTGACCATGGGACTCTTTGTCTGTCTTTTTTATTCCATAATATACTCGTGAAAAAATTCCAAAAGTTAAACGAAAAATTATGCCGAGATGCAATTTTTAATCATATTTTTAATTTACTTAATTTATAATATGTGTTCACCATCTCAAATTAGTAGTGGCTTGCCCCTGTACGTCATACTTTTCTTTTAGCAAATGAGTCGTGCCGGTCATCTATCTAACTCCTTTCAGGGGAAAAGTTTCGAAATGAAATAACGTGACTTCCAGTTTGCGTCGGAAGTCATCATATATTTAATAGCGGCTTCCTGCCCCTGAGGTTTCTATATATGATCTTGATTTTCATCATTAACTCTGTTCTTGAGATTAAGGAAAGACAGATAACAGTGGGAATTTATAGGTCTACAATTCTTCGCGGGAGATTCATGTGACCACTTATCGACTGTTTATCATTGGAGCCGGCGTTGCTTAAGATTGTTTCGGTCGGGGAATAGCACATTGTAGTACGGACAAGCTTTTTGCGCTGTACTTTAGATGCGACACGTGACAGAGCAATTACATAAAGAACAACAATAAATTAAAATATATCGCTTTTAAATAATATAATCTGCATTTAATACATTTACAAACTCCGAAGAGACTGCGAAATATAGAACTTAAATATAACAGGATGTTAATAAAACAGAATACACAATAGGAATATTAGGAACGTTTAATATAGTCGTTAAACATTTCCCAAATTTCAGAGAAGTATTTCAGAATAAAAGAAAACACATTCGTTTCATTTCTGGAAAATCAAAAACACAGTCAAACTTTGGTTTTAAAACGTTTCAGTTTTCGAACAAATTGGTTTACGCACTCATATTTGTCCCATATTATTTTATAAACCACTCGGCAAAGCCTGGAACAGATCGTCAACTCCTTGTAACTTCCTACATTAAAGAAAGTGGAAGGTTCTACCAATCAATGACAGGACTACCGATTCAGAACTTAGTGGCGCCATAATCGTCGCGTCATTCGACGTCACGATATGAATCATCGATGACTGTAATTAATTTCTTAAAATTCAATTTTTTAATTTCATTATTTAATGAAAATTTAATAGTGTAATTTTTCTTTTTCTTAAAACAAGTCACGGAGATTTTTTTTTTCAATATTATTAAGTTCTGTCTTAAATTTCGGCAAAAAATTCTTCAAAATTATCATTAATTGCTATTTTTAATGAAAATCAAATGATAAATTTGGTATACAGGGCAAGACACTGCTAATTTAAAGGTGGAGAGCATATGTGTTAAATTAAATTAAAAAATATGATTAAAATTGTAGTCCAGCAATGTGACTATGTCACAATAAAATAATTGTTCGTTATAATGTTACACTGTATACTTGTATAGTGTTTTCAAAATGTTTATAAAAAAGTAACAAATTTATTAGATTAGCTCCATCTTGTTTTCTGTTTGTTTACGGCGACGCAACACTTGGGCGATCTGTCTAGAGTAGTGATGTAACGAATAGTATATTCGGCCTCAGGCCGAATACCGAATATTCGGCCAAACTATTCGGCTTCATTAACGCACGTACGAAAATTGGCGCGCAAATCGCATTATATGGCAAGAATCGCGCACCCTGCTCTCTATTGGCTTGCTGTCACTATACTTCTCCAATCGCGTTAATTGTTGACAGTTGTAGCGGACAGACATTAGCGTCATGGCAGTATGTTATAAGTGATGATATCAAATGTGGATAACAATGAAATGACCTACACCTGTAAATAGAGAGGTTGCGGCCGAAGTTTTCAACGCGAAAACGTGTACGTCGGACGTTCAGCGCCGCCTTCCTGTAAGCCTAGAAGTTTGACAATGGCGTTTGGAACGTCGAGCATGATTCCACTGACGTTCCAAACGCCATTGTCAAACGTCTAGGCTTACAGCAAGGTGGCGCTGAACGTCCGACGTACCTGGAATAGCTTCTACTTCAAAGAACATCATAGCAGGTGACCTTGATATGTACTTGAGCATGAAAACTTTAAAGAGAAACGACGATTCATTTGCCTGGTGGGCTACACATAAATCTAAATTTTCCCCATGTTTAGTCAAACTGGCTGCTAAGTACTTATCAGCTACTGCAAGCAGCATGTATTCAGAGAGGCTTTTTAGTGAAGCAGGAAACGTATACGAAGAAAAGAGGTACAGACTTTTTTTCATTAATGCAGAAAACTTGATTTTTCTGCATCATAACCTACCATTTATTGACTTCAGTTATAATAAATAATTTTGTACAATGAAACAAAAAAGTTAATTTAATATTCAAGTTTATAATAAAGGATAATTTCATAAAATTACAGATCATTAATTATTATTTTTTCACATATTATGACCTAAGTTTCGATTTAATGTGCCCACGCAGTAAAACAAGCCCACGCAGTTTTCATACAAATTTTTTACCCTTTTTCACTCCTTTAGGGTTTAATTTCGTAAAATTTTTTTCTTAGTGCGTCTAAACTTTACAAAAGGAACACGCCCTCAAAATTTTAAGATTCTAGCACCAGTAGTTTTGGGTTTGCGTTAATTATCCTATCAGGACTTGTTCTTTTATAGGGGAGATCGGGGCAAGATCGGCATGTTAAGCTTTACTTAAATTTTGTCTAATAAATACTGCTGTAAACTGAAAAAAAAAGCTTTGCATATTGTCTATTGGAATGCTACCTTACTATAGAACTGGTTAAAATCAGTTTGGAAATAAAAATAATTAAAATAATTACAACTTTACAAGAAGAGAGAAATTGACGAAGTTGCCCCGGGTATAGGGGCAAGATCGGCAACTTCTCTCTTTTTGTAAAGTTGTAATTATTTTAATTATTTTTATTAAAGTTGCCCCTGGTATAGGGGCAACAGTAATGGGGCAAGATAGGCACGTATATAAAATTATGTTATTAACAATGTATAAGTTGGAATTCACTATTAAAACAAAGAAATACAAATCCAACACCCATTTAATATTATTACAACGAAATGCAAGTTCAAAGACATATATACATGAATAACAAATGCAAACATGTTTTCATTTATCATCTGTTTGATTTTTATCCTTTGCTTCTAATGTGGCTTTATGTTGCCGATCTTACCCCGCTAGTCATGATTTCGAAACATTAAGTACAACCCTGAGAACAGAATGCCAAGCCACGATCTGGCCACGTGAATAAGTTGAAGTTACATCCTTCTAACAGGAAAAGTAACTTTCGTTATCATGGAATTATAACAAAACCTGCCAATTCAATATAAATGGAAAAAAAATATTATATGGAATTGAACGAAAATGAAAATTTGCTTGATAATTCAACTACGCTTGTTGGAGAACAATAAAAACACTACACTCAACAAGCCACCAATAAAACTCAACTGCCTAACCTATAACCAAAGTCTCCTTTTAATTTGTTTTAAAAAAAAGCGCTTGACAAACTTGCCCCGCATGCCGAAGTTTCCCGGTCTCCCCTATACGGGTTTATAGATGACTAAACTACATAATAAGTAGGTAGATTTCATTTGATTTGTTATTTTTTTTTATCTCAAAAATAACTTAGTTATATTACTTTTCCTTTGATCTTTTACATAAATAAGCAAAAAATTGCGCTTTCTCGATCTTGAAATGTATGTTCAGCATTGATAAAAGTTACCAAAATGATTAATTTACTGTGTTTTGTTATTTCTTACTCCTGTTGTTAGGTATTCGGTATTTGGCCGAATAGTAAAAAATAGGCCGAATAGGCCGAATACCGAATAGTGGCCGAATATTCGTTACATCACTAGTCTAGAGGGGGAGGAATGTATTCCGGGAGGTGTTTTAACGGTAACTGGTCTCTATTCAGGGGGTACAGACGTAGAGAAAAACCCGTCCTGGAGAGTTGGAAGCCACGACCGAACTCCAGTGTTCAGGGAACGGAACCGATTGGTCACTGGTGGGCCTCCGTCTTGTTTTCAATTCTATGAATGTAAAATATTTCGAAATTTCACTACTCATTTTTTACGCTACCGACAAAAAATTACATTATTGTTTATATTAAACATAAAACTATAACTTAGTTAAGCTTATATTTTAAAATTTTGCTTAAAATGATCTTATTTTAATAATTATTTTAAATAGGTTTATATGAGTAGCAGAAAAGGCGCATGGATAATTTCACGAATTGGACCTGGAGCCAACCGTTTGACGCATACGCTGCAAGTCGAATTAATAATTTAGCTTTTCAATATTTGCCTAGATTTATTACAAACAGAAATATGGAAAGAATGCTGCAAGAGCGGTTAAAATCATCGCGCTTTAACTTATCACATGAGAAAAGATTTTTCGGAATGATTCCCACAATAAACGATTTGCTCCCATTTCATCTGATCAACGGAGGAATAAAAATCAAACGAGCAATTCGACGATTCACTTCGGGCGGAGTCGTTTTCGAAGGGGAGGACCACGTCACGCCTTTCGACGTCATCGTCTTTGGCACGGGAAACGAAATCGAGTTTCCCTTTTTGCAGAAGCCCGTTCATCCCTCCGATTTATATTTAAACATCGTGAGTCCCGATTGTAAACATCCCACCATGGCGTTTATAGGGTTTATCGTACTTATCAAAGGATTAACTCCGATTATCGAGAAGCAATCGCTGTGGTACGTGCAGTTATTTCTGGGAAAAATACAGTTACCCGCCAGAGAAGAAATGCTAAATTGGATATCCAGTTATAAACAAGTTAGAATGGAAAGATACGGGAAAGAGAACAAAATCGTAGTGATGGAAACTTACGAGGACGAATTGGCAGAAAAATTTGGAGCCAAACCTAATTTGTTATCTATGCTATGGAACGATCCTAAATTATTTTACGCTTGTTTGATGGATCCTATTCTTCCTTATCAATACAGATTACAGGGACCTCGTCCTTGGGTTGGTGCCAGAGAAGCCATTCTAAACTACGAAAAACGGTTGTTTAATGTATAATTTTTAGTCACTAAATTTAATTTCTTTTTGTTTTTATGAAATAAATGATATCTGTTCATTTAAAAAACACGTATTTCTTTCTACGTTAATAAATATTAATCTATAATAACAATTATAAATTCATTTACACTATGAATTGTAAAGTATTTAATTACCGTATATGCCAGCATATAGAAATTTTGAAAATCGTAAAAAATTCGTAGAAAACTAACGAACTGGATTTAAAAAAAATTCAGAACAGTACATTAATAGAAGAATTTAACAGGATTCTAACGCAAGAAACTTTATGGTTCTATCTACTTCCGTTTTCAAAAACTTTCGGAAAAGGATTATTTCAATAGAAGAGTAAATTTTTATTTCCATCTTCTAGAGATCGCGGGCATAACCAATCAGTTTAGAATTAATCTCAAGGATGCGACTATCCAGCCGGGAGCGAGCGAAAATACGTGGACAGAAGAGGTGACTGCGTTTCGTTCTCTGTTGTTTTCTCGCTCTCGTTAAGTACGACCACACCGACGCGAGCAAAGCGAGAAGGTGGCCTGAAGATGCTGACGTCATGTTACAAAGCTATTTAATTTCATTTGGACATTACAATGTTTCGATTCCTGTGGTCAGTAGACGTTTGTTCCGTATTTCTGGTCGATAATAAACGGTATTACTTTTTCTTTAATAGCGAGTCCACAGTTTTGTTCACTGAAAGAAGCCACTTTCTACATCTGTGCTAAGGTTCATGCACATTGCACAGTATTAAGCGAGAAGAGGCAAACTGCAATAAATATCAAATTTTGTTATATAATTGCAAGAGTCAGAAATTCGGTCTTGCCTGAGAGATTTCTCGTTTCTCGCTATTGCACGTTTTTACTTTGCATGAAATATATCGCTTGCATTTTGTCGCTAGTTACTAGGTTCCTGTCTGCGATAGTTTTTTTCCTCAGGCGTCAGCTTACCTCTTTGAGAAACTCGAAATGAAATCCATGCAAAGATGTCCCCAGGAATTTTTAATGGACGGTCTGTGCCAGATATATAGGGTCGTCTCTCACACTCATCCAATGTGATCCTGATAGAACACATGATTATTATTATTAAAAGCTTTATTAGCGGCTGCCGAGAGAGAAGTCTTTACGTAAGTGGAATCCGCTTATTATAATCACTTTTTGATAACAATAATCGGCTGATAACATTAATTAAAAAAAAGATAAAAGGTTTTCATTATAGAACTTAATTTATTACAATCACAGTATGACATTTGCGCAATTTATATTCACATGTAAGTGTACTCTTAATTCAACATTATAGACTTATATATTATAAAAAACTGTTTATAATAATTGCAGAATATAAAGCTATAAATCGAGTGTGCCGCAACCATCCGAATTCTTTCATTATTCTGTATACAATGAACACTGTCTTCTGTTTTTTTTTACCTGTGTTAATAATTCAGTCGTAACAAACATTTATGCATTTGATTAATTTTTCTTGACATTTGTAGGTTTTTGTATATTGATGATTTCGTATGGCACACAATTCGAATTGGTATTATCAAAGAAATTTAAAAGACAAATACCAAAATGATTATACACTCAATACAACACGTCACACAAGCATCTTTCCTGTGGTTAATTAACGGCTAAAGCATTTTAAGAAAGTGTGTGTGTATATGTGGGACACAAATTTCTTAAATTTTGTGCCACAAATCCTCCACTGCAAAAACTTTGGAATGTTGCAGGGAGGTATGTTTATAATGGGGGATCGATAATGTTAAATTTTGGTGAGTAAAGGTCGAGCGGGTGAAGAGATAGAAAGACGGCGTGTGTATTTCTACTAGGGTCCGACTTAATGACGATTTCACTCGTTATTAGCAATTACAATATTTTATAAAAGCTATCCCTACCCTCAAAATAAAGCTGTATAACATTTTATAATATTTGAACATATAAAAAGTTTTTAAGGATATTATTGTAACAGATGTCGCCATCATAGGCCCATATCATGGAGTATTATATAAGGAAATTAAACATTATCTATAATACTGTATGTGTTTACAAATTATAATAAAGAATAAACATACAAACATTAAGCTATTAGATTACTTATATGGACTGAAATTCTAAGTGAATACTTCTAGTGCTTGTTTAGTGTTTACGATAATGAAATATTTATAAATACACCAAAACAGCAATGAATAATATTAAATGACAATGTTTCCTCGTGTCGTGCAAAATGATCATAAAATTTTAATTAAGCAATTTACATAAAAGCAATCTTTTATTCTTGAAAGAACGCTTTTATGTGTATTACACAACAGCTTCTGCTTTAATATAAAGGAAATTGTAGACTTGAAAAATTGTCTTTGATCACTTGAAAAGTCAAAAAGTCCCTTTTCGTTTCAGAACAAACGTCAGAATTATTTAGTTTCTCCCTATTGAAATTTCTGTTTTATAGTATAGGGAAATGTAGTACTATGACGATCTACAAGGAACGTTGCCTCCAGGTATGATTTTGTATGGAGAAGCTGATCATTCTTTATTTAGTTCTTAGATTCATAAATAAAATACAAGTAACCCCACGTGACCAACCCGATGATATGGCACAAATCCGCACACAAATTTTCTGTGGTTTATTTATTAGGCCACTGCTTTAAGAATATGACTTTGAATTCTATGAATATTATGAAAGAATTTCATAAAATAAATGCATGAACAAACACATTTAAGCATTTACGATTTGCTTTTTATCTGAGTTGCTGAAATCACTAACAAAAGAGTTCATAAGCAATGCCTGACACCGCTTATTCTGAACGCCACGCCTGTCCTTCACGTATCATGAATCCATTGATTTCCGCTGTTAAAGTATTTGGAGTGGACTTGTTCCATCCGTGTTGTCATCTAAATGCCTCTTCAACAACTTTCCTCTGGTATACTCGAATTATAGAAGTATTTTTATGGTACATTGTCATTCATTTAACATTAATTACCACAATGGATTCGATTTATTGTGGCAAAATCATTTATTTGTTCCACACTTATGGAAGACAGACAATTTTTGTAATATTAATCACATCGATGTACATTGCTTATCAATTCAGTGTCACGAAGAGAAGTAAATTATCGCTCCACTTTCATGAAAGCAGTTACGAAAGAGAAGACCAATTGGCAATGGAAATGGAAGCACACCTAATTAAAATACTTGCACTATTTTATTTCAACATGATAACAATTTCTTTATTGTTATTCACTGTTTGTTATTCCCATTTACTTACAAATTCTAGTGAAATGGAAGCATTCAATTGTACGCTTGGGCCTTTTACAGTGCAGGTCAGATATTTTCTGTTCTCGTCTTATCCGTCACGATTTTTTTCATTCTGGGAAAAAGATATGTCGTGATGACGTATCAATTAATGGAAAGAAAAAACGACGACGTTTCATTGAGTTCGTTTTTGGAACGTTTTATATACAAGCATCTTGAAATACAAAGTTATTTCATTGTTCTTAATAATCAATGGGATGTTCTACTTCCGGCGATCTATGCTCATTTCATTTACGTGACAGGATTTGTATTGTACGGCGCCATATTTGTGGATATGATGCCGGTGTTAAAAAATACCACAATAATTATAGCCGTGATTTTCTTAATTGGAAGTATTACTGTTTCTTGGGCATTATCGATTCTAACTTCAATTGTAAGTGTTTTGTATTATCGTAATAACTACCATTTATAAACGTGTTTTCGTCTTTATTTCAGATGTACGATAATTACATTTCTGTGGGAAGATTCTCTTCTAGTAATCTGCCTTTGGAACATAAATTTAAAGTAAGAAAATATTAACAAATAACACAAATATAATATTGTTATTAACGAAATATGTTTTATGTTGAACACAGATTATCGATTTTATGAAAAAATTTGGCGGAAGACCTTTCGGAATATGTATAAATGGATTCTTTTTCGTCAAGAAAAATTTTGTGATTAGGGTAAGTTATATCATGATGTAATAGAAATTAATAAATATCATAATAATATCGTAATTAATTTACAGGTGGTGAGTGGTCTTTATTCGGTGTTATCTTCCGTAATTCAGTTAACCGGTGTTCTTGAACAAAAACGATGTTTATCGAGAAGCAAGCAATTCGATGTATCGAAAAATCTAACATCTCATTAACTGTACTCTTTCATTTTAACGAAATTTGACTGTCTAAACGTTTTATTGAAGAGATTAGTTGATTCATTTTCTGTTAAATTAGAAGAACTTACGTTTGAAAACCCAATGAATCGTCAATTTTTGACATTTGACCAATTATGACTGCGTTAATTGTATTAATGTTCGATGAAGTGTGTGTATTTAAAAAAAGATTTTATCACAAATATACCAGCTGTTTGAAAAAGTAGTAACACTGATATAAAGTAATTTGTGTAATCACTGAGATAGTAGAAAGGTTGTATTTTTTTGAAACACTGTAATTATGTTATGATTTCTTGGTTGTGAACTATGCAGAGGACAACTTGCCAGTACAAATCGCGCATAATAAAGCAATTCCATATTAGTATTAAAATTGTTTAAAGTATCCTGTAGATAAATATTTTTCAGCATAAGTCAGTCTTGTTAATATTGCAATGTTCTTAATTTTAAATGATTATGCACGCGATCTGCATCACCAGGTCTTTATTTCGAGATAACTCGGGCATGTTACGTAGCGTTATAAAACAAACGGTTTTTGGACCCCCGAAAAATTTTTTTTTTGGATTTTTGGATGTTTTTAAGTGTCCAAATTTTTTCAAAAATTTTTTCCCACGCAAAATAATTTTACCGCGATTTTAATCTACGTTTAATGTCGCACGATTAACGCTTAATTGTTTTTAATGGGTTTTTTTTTATCAGATTTCATTCATCATTCTAAAGTTGTAGTGACGGATTTTACTTCGGTAAAGTTATTTAAAGCTTCTTTCTGATGTTAAAAACGACCTCCAATATTTTTTTAATTTTTTTAATTAATAGATTTTATTATATATACGTTTATTTATGTCGGGGGGGTCAAAAATCTCAATAAAAACCTAATTTTTTAAAAATATTTAAAAATATACGGCCTGCTATATTCACCCTACTTTAAACCCTTCTCCTCCTGAGACGTCTATGAGAATGTCCCGGGAAATCCAACACCAGCTGTTCTCAAGGTCATCCAGCTCACACAATGACTCATCGGTGTCAAATTTCGCAGAAAGGCGAGACAATGGAAAATAAAGTTTGAAGCATTTTCTTCAAAACTAACGCATTTCTTTCGTTTTTTTTAAGTTTTAAGTATTTTTTATGTTTAATTACATTAACATTAAAAATTGTATAGCATTGGACAGGTTGCCTGAACGTTTGTCTTCTTTAATTCTTTTCTCAACTTTTACTACAACTTATATCAGCAGTTTGTTATCTAAAGATAATATTTTTACTTGTCAAAAGTCTTTGTGCTTTGTTTCGACCTAGTTTATAAGCATCTTTAGTAAATATGTGTTATATAAATCTGTTGATAGATTTTCTTTTTTTCTAACTCTACATATTGATAAAATAAAACTTAAATTTTTATATCACTTAATACAGCTTTAATATATTGAAAATACATAAATAATGATAAGCGTAAATATTCGTTTAATTGATACTTTACGATTGATACTTTATTTATGAATTGATACTTTTTGAATGTATGATTGATGTTTCATTTGCGAATTAAAACTTCTTAATTAATTTATATGTTACCGCTAAAGCTCGAAATCCGTTAATGTGCGCATTACCTAGCTAATATGCAGATTAACTAGGGTGATCCGTTAAAGCTGCGAAAATTATTCCATTTCTCAAATTACCTAGGTAATGTTCAAATTATCTAGGTAATCTGCACATTACCTACTAGGCACTCGGTAAAGTGAAAATAAGATTTTTGCTGGAACAACAGCAACGTTTCTGTACGCTTAAATTAACATAATGTTATTTATTTAATTTTCAATATCTAAAGAATCAAGTTAATACAATCAACAAATTAGTTGATTGAATCAATCATCAATCAATTAAAAAAACTTTAATACAAAAATCAAACGGTTTAAAATATTACTACAATTAGGGAAATGAATTTGCAAAACATATGATAAAATTGTACTTACTTATTAGTGCAATCTAAAGATTGGTGACACTTTGAATTACGTAGCAATTGGTTTTTGCGACAAGCACGCCTATTTGTGGTACATTTAGATTTGCAGTCACATTTTCTGAAACCCTGCCCAGTACCAAGGGATTGTTTTATTGCTGTTTGACGTAAAGATATTTCTACAGCAGGGACATCCATCTTCTTTCGTTAAAAATCTCTCTTTGCAAACACTGAATTCAGATTTTGCATACAATTGTTTTAAAATACCTGTTTTAGTATCAAGTTTATAAAAGCCATCCTCTGTTTTACTAAGAACCACAGCTAAAATTGAACGTGCATCAGTTTTTGCTCTGTCTTCTTCGGGTACTTTAATTCTCACAGCGAAACCTTCATCGACGTTTGGGTGCTTTGCATTAGAAACTGCTAACATTTTCTTTGCTTGCTTTTCTAAACATTTCTTGGCTTCATCACGCTGTATTTTCTGATCCATATTCTTTTTACAGATGATGCACAATACATTCTTACCATACCCTTCCTCTTTAGGATCTACTTCACCACAAACTGCGTGAACAAACATATTACACGATTTACACTTGTGAGCACTTGATGCTGCTTTTGAGCAAACAATACAGACTATGTCTTGTATAGTGCTCTTTACAGGCTCCGTACGAAACTGTGATGGCGATTCTGCTGAAGTTGAGAGTAACTCAGTGATGACTTCTTCAACTTGCAGAGGCGATTCCTTGGAGGTGCAGGGTAACTGAATATTCTTCGTGACTGCATCATCAATCAACGGTATAGAAGGCAGTTTAAGATTACTATCGGTAAATTCTTGTATTTCTATAGGTGATTCTGTAGAAGCGGGGGATAACGGAATGTCCTCTTGAGTAAGATTTGACTGTGATCTCATAATCACAGTCTCTTGTGAATCTTCTAATTTTTCAAGGTCTTCTTCAGTTTTTATCGAATGTCAAACAATTCTCCGGCATGGACAAACTTTTTCAAACCTTTCTCGCGCATCTGACAACGGCTCAATGAGTTTTTCACAGCCTCGTACAGTCAACACATCACACCTTTGAATTATTTGATAATCTCGAGATGATTCTTTCTTCTTGGAAACTTTTATTTGCTTTACATCTTCAATTATGGAATCATACTTTGGTTTGTTATTAAAACACTACGTATTATATTTTAAATCTTCGCTAAAGAGGTTTGCGAAGAATCTTTTCTTGATTTTACTCACCAATTCGGTGCTTGCTTGCATTCTAGGATTTAAATTTATCTACGTAAAAAGAAGGAGTGGGGAAAGGAAGTGAAAGAAACAAACTTTTGAACTTTAACGATACGGAAGCCGTTAATGTGCAGATTACCTAGATACTCAGCAAATTACCTAGGTAATTTGAGAAATTGAACAATTTTCGCAGCTTTAACGGATGACCCTAGTTAATCTGCAGATTAGCTAGGTAATGTACACATTAACGGATTTCGAGCTTTAGCGGTAACATATATAATAAAAAGAACTACAAAAACATATCTGGCGTTTTATGGCTGATTTATAAAGGAAGAATTTTAATTTAAAAGCTTTAAAGGTTAATTTGATACTGTTAAGGTATCGAACGAAATATTTTCTTATTACATTCAACCATGACTGCACAATGTTATCCAAATAAAAATCTTCATCACCAGGTCTTAATATGTAATGTAAAGCTTTTTTTTATGCGAAAATCTTATAAACCTCTAATTGTTATTGATATTAAGTAAAAAGGCATTCTGTAACTATATTTTACGTTAGGAGACAGCATTTAAAATGTACGTTTAACGATTAAAATAAATACAAAATATTCGTTTGGTATTCTTTCACTAAATAACATTGAATTAGCCTGAAATTGAAAATATTTATTAAAATTTCACTCTCTTAACGAAAATTATAATGTAAATTTTTAATGATGTTCTAATTAAATATTCTTTTGCCTTTGAATTCTTCTTATCTCTTATAAATCAAAACATAAAAATTATATTGCTGAGACGTTCCTAATCAAATACTTGAGAAAAAGAATTAAAATTAATCGAAAGAAGACAGAATTTTCGCCCAAAAATCTTTTCACAAATTTGGCGACCAACGTTTAAATATAGATAACTGGCGAATAGAGTTGGCTGAAAACGTTTGTTTCAACCAAGTATATTGTTAAAACGTTAGTTCTGCGACCAGATTGACCAGATCTTCGTACATAAAAGAAAGCATGAAATATATATATATTTCATGACAAGAAAAATAAGTTTTCACCTTAGCTGCAAGTTACAATAGAGCCAACACTGCACACACAATACACAAATTGATAAGCTTTATTAATTGAATAATCTGCACACGTTTCACGAATTGTTGTCTTCTTTTTAAAGTAGATTTGAATACAGGCGCATACTACGACTTCTATTAAATACACCGAATGTTAGTAATAATAATTCTAACGAATTTATATACAAAAAATTATATTTACGTTTCATTTCACATAACAAAAAAATTCGAATTTAGTTCTTGATGTTTCAGTTTTACAAGCGTTTATTTTACATTTATACATTTATCTGTCTACGTTATACACTAAAAGAATCCAGAGAAAGCTTAATGTTGAAAATACGGATGCGTTGTATACAAAATTATAAGTGCTAATACAGTAGAGCCTCGATTATCCGACTCAATTGGGGACTGAGGTTGGTCGGATAATTGAAAAGTCGGATAACCGAAAAGTATGAAAAAATCCATTATTAGTGTAGTATATTATTATATCCCATGTAATTAGTATATTAGTATATCGCTATTAACCTACTTTGCGTTGAATTTTCATCGATGTTAAGCCTAACAAAAATTTTTTTAAATAATAATCGTCGCTATTGTATCGTTAAAAATTAGAAAATTAAGCCTCGTTTAAATACTGGCTCCCTTTCATGGTCGAATGAGTGTTGCCAGCTAAAACACGTAAAAATAATATTAAAGTAGCCAAGACATAGCCAAATATTGTAGCGCCACATCACTAGAGGATATTTGAAATTTGCCGACTAGGACGGTCGGTTAACCGAGGTGTCGGTTAATCGGGGGTGGATAATCGAGGCTCTACTGTAATGTGTAAAATATTCATAAAGACCAACTGTCTACGAGATTCTTCTATTTTTCACTTTTCCACCTTCAACCACCAAAATTGAATAGCATCAATGTGTCTTATTATACAAGTTACCGTGCAAATTTCGGTTTGTAATGTTTACCTAACCTGAGATATTTAACGAAATATAAGTGGGCAGACACACACACACACACACATACGTTGGGAATTAATATTTTGACTTTTCTCTGTGCGGATGTGTCAAAACACGACGATTCTAAATGCAACGAAGGTGAAATGTCACAGGATTAAAATATTATATTAATAACAGCCGGAAAAGTAAACTTCAGCTAATTATATTGCTATTGTAGAAATCTTGAAATTTATAGGAAATTGGTCAACAATTTGACGGGCAATAAATAAATTCTCTATTAAATTTGATATAGAGAAGTGACTAAAATGCCAAATCAACGAATTATTTCGTTAATCTTAAGGTTGTGCCTATTGCAATTCTTTCATTTGATGGTTTACTCCAAACTAATAATTTTTGTCGGTGAATATTTATTTAATGTCTGTTAAAATTGTTTCCTAAACAATAAAGAAATCGTTATCAAAAGTATTTTTGAAGAAATAAATTAAATCTTTATAGAAATAAAAGTTTTGAAATTAATTTCTAGTTTGAATTGTTTCGGATATAATAAACTACGCCATTCAACACACGTGAAAGATTGCGGATGGATAATTAATATTAGCGAGGTTGCGGCCGAAGTTTTCATCTCTAAGGCTGCGTACACACTAGGCGTTTTTAAACGCGCGTTTGACGAATCAAGAGTTCTGCATAGGCGTACACACTCAAACGCGCGCTTTTGGCCAAGCGCGCGTTAAACGCGCGTTTTGCGGGCGTCAGCCGAGCGCTGACGCCCGCAAATATATGTGCTGCCATGTTACTGTACATTCGATCGCGCGTTTTCGAGTAGAGTGGACGCACGTTGGCCGAAATGGAGAACGATCATTTCGATACTGATCTATTTATTGATGAAAACTAAAAGAGACCAACCATCGTCAAAGGATTTTATAGATATTTTAAAAGAATTAAAAAACTTGGGTTTATTTCGTCTTAGTTTTGGATACAACGTCGCAAACATTCCATGTGTCAGTCTATCTCATAATATTGGGTTCACCCAAAATTCTCTTTGCCTCTGCCATCGTCTTCTATAGCGACGATGGAGGAGGGGCACGCAAACAATTACTTTCACGTCCATTTCCAAACTGAGCCAGTGCGCTATGCTCCACTAACGCTCGCCGAGCTAACGCCTGGTGTGTACGCTGCTAACGCGCGTTTAACGCAACGCAAAACGCCTAGTGTGTACACAGCCTAAAACGTGAACGTCGAACGTCGAGCGCTACAGACAAGATAGCGGCGCTCGACGTTCGACGTTCACGTTTTAGAGATAAAAAGTTCGGCCGCAACTTCGCTATTAAGTTTCTTAATCTAAACAGATTTTAACACAATGAGTTTCAAAACATTCCTTAATCATTTTAAAACAAATTACTCTATGAAACGAATAATTCTTTATAATCTCTTTGTAACCTCACATTTATTCAATACGGTCGACTCCCCTATAAGACGGTAGATAAGTTCCGATTTTTATGAAATTGATGTTTTAGGAGACCTTGCCAATCACAGCCCGACACGTGTGAAGTTTACGGACTACGGCTGTTTGAAAGATTTTCTTCCATAAAATTAATTGATTCCTAGACTAATTAGATTCAACATTTCCAAAATACGTATATTTTTTTGGGAATAATCCGTATAAACTATGCTATAAACATACAGTACCTAATTTATATATAATTTATATATAATACTGTACAGGCGATANTACGTATATTTTTTTGGGAATAATCCGTATAAACTATGCTATAAACATACAGTACCTAATTTATATATAATTTATATATAATACTGTACAGGCGATAGTAACTCAATTTACCCGCATAAACACTCCGTAGCGTGGCGCCGGACGGCGGAAAGCAGTTCGGCAGCCTGATGACGTTTTATCGAATTTTAGGAGTTTTTTTATACCATGTTTGTATGGATACCGTCGCAATGTTTTCGCCGTCATATAGGAATCCGAACTATAGGAACCCGTGTTATAGGGGGTCGACTGTACTTCCGCTTTTTCACTTAAGGCTACGGTTACTGTTGATGCGAATTCTGACGAAATCTTTTTCTAACGAGTACGTCCGAAATCCTCGTCAGAACAAGGTGGGTACACTGTGAGCGTTTTCTGATAGTCAGTACGTTTCTGCCTCCCAGCAAAATGGACGAACTTGATGAGTTTTATTTTCGTGAAAGTCCGTTGATTAAGTTATTGTTGATAGGTGGTGGGAAAATAGAGCATGTTAACCACTTATTTTTTGCAAGAGACGATAAGGAGAGTTTCAAATGATATCAAGATTTGTGGGACAACCCGCAAAAGTTTTTCGAGTATTTCAGAATGAGAGATATCTCTGTTGTGATAGTTTTTGTCTTTCATGTCCCACAAACACCTAATGCAAGACTAATCAATTTATCAATATTCATGTTGAAAATACCAAAACACTCGAAATTCAACGTCGAAACGCACGAAATAATCAAACTCGTTTGAACGCTCGAATGGTTCTGACTACATCGTGCGTGTTCCGACATGCCCTTCGCTGCCAAAGTAAACACTCTCATTGGAAAACAGGTATTTGTTTGTTCGGACGAACTGGTCAGAACTGGTCAGAATTCGCATCCGCAGTAACCGTAGCCTAATGCGGATGATGATGACGTCAGTAACGCTCGTTGTAAAACTGACGTCATCTTCTGATGATTCTTGGTCCGTGCCCAATTTATTTTCTTTGTAGATTATTTCGTTGACCAAAGAACATCTTTCTAAATATATAAACGCTTTCTTCAATGGTCTTTTCAAAAGGTGTAATTTGATCTGGAGACAGACGAAAATTACACTTCTCTTCGTAATCGGAATTCTGCGCAAGTGAAAAATATATATTAACAAATCTTAACTTCAAATTCAATTCATATTCAATAGTTTTTGTTATAAACAAATATAATGCAGTTTTGACGAAAGCAGAGCATCAAGGAAGTAATTATAATCGAATTTTTTTTATTAACTCAGAAAAAAATGTATTTAATAAATAATCGATTTGCAGCCATTTTAAATATTTGAGAAGAATGTGCATTGTTGTGTTGTGTTTTTCAGTTTTAAACCTTTAAAACATAATAATTATTATTAAATTAGTTTTAATTATTTCCATTGAATTATAACTTACAAGAGAAGACAATTCTGTTTCATCCGGATTATCGGCAATTTCCTCACACGTCAGCTTTGCCATTCTACTTGTTTCTGTTTCGGAGTCGTTGGTTGCCATAACATTTATACCTTTGACGGAATCTCTCGCGCTAACTTTATTCACATTACATGCAGAAAGTCCATACGATAATCAGAAACTAGTGTGAGAATCAAAACGATGATTAATATATATTTTTAATTTTAATTATAATTTGAAATAAGATCGAGAAACACTCCAATAACCAGGGTTGTGGACTAGCGTAAAAATCTACCGACTCCGACCATGGACGGACTTGTTACCGAAAGAGACCCGGAAATTCTGATGTCATCACATCACCTCAGAGTAAAAGATTCAATAAATAGAGTTGTAATAAAGATAGAACGTAGACACTTTTAATTCCAAAGCTAAAAGACTTTTCTAAGTAATATATAAATATATATTCGATAATTTTTACTTTTCCGGCTGTTATATATAACAGAGGAAAAGTGTAGCGCTTGGTCAAAAAAATGACCCCTCCCAAATTTTTACATTTTTGGACTTGGGACACCTTGAAATTTCGAGATATGCAAAAGATTCGAGGTTTTTTTTTTCTATGTGTGTGGATGTTAGACTGCGTGTGTGAGGCATAATTTTGTTCACCCTGTTTGAAGCCTAATAATTTCTGTGGTCAAAGTGGTCATAATCGGAGTCAGATGGTTTAACACAGGAGTTACTTATTAAGCGTCAAAGTGGTTGAACTAAATTGTATCCCATACACATTCTAACATCTTAGGCGAGAACATCTTAACGGGTTTTACTCTATTATTATACTTTGAGGGTAGAGACGAGTTTTTTTTTTTAAATTTTGAACGCTAATAACGAGTAAAATATTCATTAAGAGATATGACACATGACCACTTTTATGTCTTCACCTTGTCAACCTTTAATTAAAAACCAAAATTTAATAGTATTAATGTCCCTTTATACGCAAGCCACAGTGCCACATTTCATTTCTTAAACTTTACCCGTTCTGAGTTATTGTTTAATATCTCAGAACAGAAAATAAAGAAATTAAACAAATTAGACGCCAACACACACACGCGCGCGAATTTTTCCCTTTAATTGAGTTTTTTGAGGAATTCGGGAGGTCTCCAAACGTGTAGATTTGCAAAAACACTTGGAGGGACAAATATGACACGATTCCAATACTTTTCTGTTTTATATATATAACAAGTTGGGAAGTAAAAAGGAGTCGGAGTCGGCGGATTTTTTGACGACTCCGACTCCTACTACACACACAGCCCTGCCAATAACGGAAATCTTAAATCATTTCCTTCGTTTCTCGAAGATAAAACCGACTATATTCGTTAAAATAATATTTTTCTCTAAAATTCGTATTTAATAAATCAGTATGAGAAGTAAATGTCTTCTACGTGTTGTTTACGAAAAAGGAAACATTTTGTCGCTTTTATGACAAAAGGGAAATTTCACTTCTTTTTCCAAAGTTAGGCGTCCATCTGGATGTTCACCCCTTTTCATATCCTCGAACATTCAAAGACGTTGACGTACAAAATACCTTTCATTACGATTGGTTAAAAGAGTTCGAATAAGGAGAACCATTTCCTGCGATCAGGGAGTACTCAGATAGCATCCAAAGAAGGGTTATTTTGGTTTTCAGCTACTTTTGTAAGAAGTGAGTTCTCACAAAGTTTTGAAAGCGAGTGGTCGGCAAGGTCTCCGAAGAAGAGTTTTTCAAGGGCTCCAAAAGCAAGTTCTCGAAGAGTTTCCAGAAGTTGCCAGAGAAGATAATTCTCCGCTCTAACCTCACTACTTTATTATTTGTGCGCCTCTCTTTCAACCCCATATCTCCCACACTCTTATAGCTATCGAGACGCAACCACCATAGTGCACGATGGGAGACTTGGGGCTACTACCACAAAAAAACACCATTCATGTGAGATGTGTATTTTTGGCTAAAAAGTGAAATATAGGAACACACACGTCCATTTATATAAAATATATATTTATATATATTTATAGATATCTGGCATCTATGTAATAGATGCCAGATGTTGCTGGGAAAGTTAGACAACTCGTTGTTGAATTTTTTTAAAGCTTCTATTTGTATATTTTACTTTTTAATACAAATGTCTGAAACGAGCCTAAAATTAATGCGTATTTTTACAGCAGAATCTTGTATTGTATTAGCAAGTCAGACATGAGCTTCTAGGCTATATAGCCCCATGGTAGAATGTGACGTAATTGTAATGTAATAGTAGTTGTATGCTTTTATTTAGGAGTTACAGGGGTGGTAAAAACACGGAAAACTCCACGCTGCCAGGCTGTCCGAATGATCAAACTCCCAGTGTTCAGGGAGTTTGGTCGTTCGGACAGCCTGGCAGCGTGGAGTTTTCCGGGTTTGTTACTGGTGAGCCCATATCTTAGAGTATTATATAAGGCAATGAAGCATTATCTATTATACAAATTGAAAAGGAGAATAAACAAACAAACATTGAGCTTAAAACGTGAGTCGGATGTAAAGAGTATAGTTTCTAGTTTTAATCTTAAAATGATTTATTTTTAGAGTATACAATTTTTAATAATATATCACCGATCTCATTGGCTTTAAAATTATAAACATTGAGCTATTACATAACGTATATGAACTGAAATTCTAAGCGAATACTTCAAGTGCTTACTAAAATGTAAATTTTCGACTATAAATTTTTATTTTATTCCATATACAGGTATAAAACAAAAATTGTGTTCTGTTAAATTTGTAGCATTATCTGTAAAGCCAGTATAATAACTCCTGATAATAGAAGATACGAATTTATAGTCGAAAATTTACATTTTAGTAAGAAAAAAGGACATTGAAACAATTTAATTAAACTTTAAGTGCTTGTACAGCATTTACGTTAATGAAATATATATCGATTTATCCAGAACAGCAATTAATAATATTAAATGATAAAGTTTTCTCGTGTCGTGTAAAATGATAATAAAATTTTAATTAAGCACTGTACATAAAAGCATTCTTCAATTCTTGAAAGAATGCTTTTATGTCTATTACACAACAGCTTCTGCTTTAATATAAAGAAAATTGTAGACTTTAAAAGACGTCTTTGATGACGTGAAAAATCGAAAAAACCATTTTCGTTTCAGAACAAACGTCGGAATTATTTAATTTTTCCCCATTGAAATTTCTGTTTTATAGTAGAAGAGAACGTAGCACTTTGGCGATCTGCAAAAAACGATGCTTCCAGGTATGATCTTTTACAAAGAAGTTGGCGTTTATTTAGGTGTTAGGTTCATGAATAAAACACAAATAACCCCACGTGACCAACCCGATGATATAACACAAACCCTAGTAGTTTATTTACTAGGTCACTGCTTTAAGAACATGACCTTCAATTCTATGAATATTGTGAGAAAATGTTATAAAATAGATGCATGAACAAACACATTTAAGCATTTACGATTTGCTTTTTATTTGAGTTTCTGGAATCACCAACAAAACAGTTCATAAGCAATGCCTGACACCGCTTATTCTGAACGCCACGCCTGTCCTTCACGTATCATGAATCCATTATTTTCTGCTGTTAAAGTATTTGGAGTGGACTTGTTCCATCCGTGTTGTCATCTAAATGCCTCTTCAACAACTTTCCTTTGGTACACTCGAATTATAGAAGTATTTTTATGGTACATTGTCATTCATTTAACATTAATTACCGCAATGGATTCGGTTTATTGTGGCGAAATCATTTATTTGTTCCACACTTACGGGAAACAAGCAATTTTTGTTATATTAATCATATCGATGTACGTCGCTTATCAATTCAGCGTCACGAAGAAAAGAAAATTATCGCTCCACTTTCCTGAAAGCAGTTACGGAGAAGAGGAGCAATTGGCAATGAAAATGGAAGTACACCTAATTAAAATACTCGTAATTTTTTATTTCACCATGATAACAATTTCTTTACTGTTATTCACTGTTTGTTATTCCCATTTACTAACAAGTTCAAGTGAAATGGAAGCATTCTATTGTACGCTATTGATGTCCATATGGGCCATTTACGGTGTAGGTCAGATATTTTCAATTATCGCCATATCCGTGACGATTTTATTCATTCTGGGAAAAAGATATGTCGTAATGACGTATCAATTGGCAGAAAGAAAAACCGACGACGTTTCGTTGAGTTCGTTTTTGGAACGTTTTATATACAAGCATCTTGAAATACAAAGTTATTTCATTATTCTTAATAATCAATGGGATGTTCTACTTCCGGCGATCTATGCTCATTTCATTTACGTAACAGGATTTGTATTGTACGGCGCCATATTTGTTGATATGGTACCAGTGTTGAAAAATGCCACGATGATTATAGCCGTGATTTTTTTAATCGGAAGTATTACTGCTTCATGGGCGTTATCGATTCTAACCTCAATTGTAAGTATCTTGTATTATCGTAATAATTACCATTTATAAACATGTTTTCGTCCTTATTTCAGATGTACGATAATTATATTTCTATGGGAAGATTCTCTTCTAGTGATCTGCCTTTGGAATATAAATTTAAAGTAAGAAAATATTAACAAATAACATAAATATAATATTGTTATTAACGAAATATGTTTTGTGTTGAACACAGATTATCGATTTTATGAAAAAGTTTGGCGGAAGACCTTTCGGAATATGTATAAATGGATTCTTTTTCGTCAAGAAGAATTTTGTGATTAGAGTAAGTTATTTTATGATGTAATAGAAATTAATAAATGTCGTAATAATATCGTAATTAATTTACAGGTGGTGAGTGGTCTTTATTCGGTGTTATCATCCGTAATTCAGATAACCGGTGTTCTTGAACAAAAAAGATGTTTATCGAGAAGCAAACAATTGGAGGTATCGAAAAATATGACATTCCATTAACTCTGTCAGATTAACGGAATTTTAGTGTGTAAACGTTTTATTGATGAAATTAGTTGATTAATTATCTGTTATATTAGAAAAACTGATGCATCAAAACCTAATAAATCGTTAATTCTTGACATTTGACTAATTATGACTGCGTTAATTGTGTTAATGTTCGATGAAGTGTGTGTATTTAAAAAAGTTTTTATCACAAATATACGAGCTGTTTAAAAAAGTAATCACTGAGATAGTAGAAAAGTAGTACTTTTTTGTAATTCTGTAATTAGGTTATGATTTCTTCGATTGTGAATCACGCAAAAGACAACCTGCCACTATCTCGCATAACAAAGCAATTCCATATTAGTTTTAATATTCAGAAAAAATTAAAACAATAGGATCGGTAATATTTCTAAACATTTTTTGTAAACTCTATAAATAAACATCATTTCCAGATGAAATACGAGTAAAACTACATTTTTATCTCCGATTTCGAGCGATTTTGTGTGAATTGCTTCAGTTTTTCAACTAAAACTGAAGCAAGTGAAGAGAACTATTGGAAATAATGTTATAAATGATAAATTACATAGTTATTTATTAAGTAAAAACATTAAATTAGAAAATAAATTTGACTATACTACTCAATTAGAAAAGCAAGAATTGTTAAGCAAATTGATAATTAACCTTACTACTGTAGAGATAACACGTGACTTTGTATGATTGTTTTCTTGGGGACAACATGAATCTCCCATTGTGTGCTAAATCCTACCCGATAGTAGCAGAAATCGAAAATGCTATACAAAAAATATCAGGAACTAATGAAGATAAAGCAACGTTACGGTCCAACTTAAGCAAAGACTTGGAGAAATATAAAGGTAATAAAGATGAAAATGGTTATATATTAGAGAAAAAAGCAAATAAAATAATCAATAAATCAAAAAGATTAATTAAATTTTTTGAAAAAAATAAACTTTCTATAGGGCAGATAAGTCGCAGCAAAAGAAGAATTATTTTAAGAGAAAAATGAAATAGTCTCATCTGATGAATATGAACGGTTAACAACAGATCCTTTAAAAGAAATACAAAATAGCCTTACAAAATTAATTAATGAAGAAATATAAGAAGGAATTTTCAAGTCAACAGGTAAAAAATATATTAGATTTTAATAGCGTAAGAGAACCAAAATTAAATTTAAGAATTAAGACTTACAAATTTGGTAATATATGCAGACCTTTAGTGGATTTTAAAAAATCAGTCTTATATAACCTTGAATGCTATTTAAAAAGTTATTTACAAATAATTGATAAATCAGCTTCATCTGTATTTTTATACTTTAATCAATGGATTATCGAAAGGTAAAATTAAACAAAGTCATCGTGTTATGAGTCTTGACGTTAAATCAATGTACCCGTCAACAACATTAGAAATGATTAAAGGAACTCTTAACAGATATAAAATACCAGAGCATATATTAACTTTTATAGAATTTATATTTAAAAATAACCCTTCATTTGTTTTAGTTTTTCTCATGTTTTATTTCAGTTTATAGGTTATCATGTACTTGTCTACAAACGAAGTTTTACATTGGAGAAACAGGAAAGAAAGAACATGAAGCCGCGACTCGGCTAAAAAGACAAGAGTCGCCGTGGTGTAATAAATATCATTGTAAAATAGATTGAAATAATGTAAAAAATATTATATACAGTTAAAAATTGTTTTAAGAGAAGAATGATAGAACACTTTTGTATCGTCGAATATGTAAATCTGATAAATTAGAATACTGGCATGAACGTGGATGCATGCTGGGAAAAAATCACCCAGTATAAAGGGAACAGAATCAACGAAAAGTGAAATAAAAGAATTATATTACAATCTTTTATAAAACCTATCCCTACTCTCAAAATGAAGCTTTTTGCCATTTTTTAATAACTGAAAATATAAATAATTTAAGAAATAGTTTTAAATTTTGCCGGGAAAGTTAAGCAACTCGTGGTTAAATTTTCGACAATTTTTATTATTTATTTTTCAGTTTCAGACGGAGTCGTTTTTTCTTGATTTACATTGCATTGCTTTCGTATTCTCATTTAAGCAAAAATAATAGGAGCTGATGAACATTTTTATCGCCTACTTACAAGTTATTTTTAATTTAAATCTCACAAATTACAAAATTAATTCAGTATTAAATACGAGACTGTGTTATTAATTAAACAATTGGGTTTTTCCATCTTTATTCAGTTGATTCAGTTTGATTAATAACACAATCTTGTGTTCCACAGTCAATAAAAAGTAAAACACGGGTTCAGAAAACAAATAAATTACAAAATTATATTATCAGATATATATAAAAAGAGATAATGTTAAACATGTGAAAACAGTTTATCGAAATTCGACATACTCTTTATCATTTTCTGCAGAGTGAAAAATTACTTTGGACCTCTTTATCATAAATTGTTAGTGATTTTACTCGATAAATAAATTCGTAACGCGATAATTTCTGTCAGAGTTAAAATGGATTTCAGTAAGAAAGTTGCCGTTATAGGTGCGGGAGTAAGTGGTTTGGCATCGATTAAAGCGTGCAAAGAAGAAAATCTGCAAGTTACTTGTTACGAAATCACGAAAGACATAGGAGGTTTATGGAAATATCGAGACGAAGATATACCTTATGTGGCATCTGTAAGTAAAAGCACAGTGATGAACACAGTAGCAAAGAAATGAGTGCCTTCGGCGACTTTCTCCCTCCTGCCGAATTTCCAGTATTTATGCCTCACGCCGATTTTTACAAATATGTCTGCTTATACGCGGAGAAGTATTCGTTGATGTCACACGTACGATTCGGCAGAAGAGTGACTCTCGTCAAAGAAACAGAAGATTTCGATTCGACTGGAAAATGGAAAGTCGTCGCCAAAGTGATCGACACGAACGAAGAAGAGGAAGACGTTTACGACGCCATTATGGTCTGTACGGGAAGTTGCGGTAAACCGTTTTATCCGAGTTTTCCCGGTCGAGAGACGTTTCTAGGAGACGTCTTACATTCTCACTATTATAAAAAACCATCGAAATTTAGGGATAAGAGGGTTTTGATTATCGGAACGGGAAATTCTGCTGCCGATGTAGCCGTGGATCTTTGTGGCGTTGCGAGATCGGTGAGTTAAAATTCGTGGTCGTAGGCGTCCACAGAGGAATTGAAAACGGGGCATTTGCCTTCACCCGGAATCAAATAATTCTACAAATTATAAACGCAAAANAGCGACTTTCCCCCTCCTGCCGAATTTCCAGTATTTATGCCTCACGCCGATTTTTACAAATATGTCTGCTTATACGCGGAGAAGTATTCGTTGATGTCACACGTACGATTCGGCAGAAGAGTGACTCTCGTCAAAGAAACAGAAGATTTCGATTCGACTGAAAAACGGAAAGTCGTCGCCAAAGTGATCGACACGAAGAAGAAGAGGAAGACGTTTACGACGCCATTAAGGTCTGTACGGGAAGTTGCGGTAAACCGTTTTATCCGAGTTTTCCCGGTCGAGAGACGTTTCTAGGAGACGTCTTACATTCTCACCATTATAAAAAACCATCGAAATTTAGAGATAAGAGGGTTTTGATTATCGGAACGGGAAATTCTGCTGCCGATGTAGCCGTGGATCTTTGTGGCGTTGCAAGATCGGTGAGTTAAAATTTTCGATAAAATTCGTGGTCGTAGGCGTCCACAGAGGAATTGAAAACGGGGCATTTGCCTTCACCCGGAATCAAATAATTCTACAAATTATAAACGCAAAAGTGATTGGAATACTTAACCTTACACCTTTGACTATGGGACGCTTTGTCTGTCTTTTTTATTCCATACTAGCAGGTGGGCCCGGCGTTGCTCGGGCAAAAGTAACGATAGCGAAGATTAAGATTATTACGTTATAGTCAACCTTACCCGTTTTCACAGAATGCAAAAATTGGATCCCCGTTTCCAGACTAATTACAGAATTTTTACATGGGTCTAAAAATATCTTGAATTTCCTGCAAAAACGAAAACCAACTGTAATTTCTCTTAAAACGTCGCTTTCTCTTAACAATTCTATTGTTACGTAACACGTCCATTGTTACGTAATACGTCCATTGTTGACACTTCCATTGTTGACACTTTCATTGTTACTTAACACTTCTATTGTTGATGGAAGTGTTAAGCTTAATCCTGTCCCTCTCCCCCAGGGGGGATTTCGAAAAATCCCTTCTTAGTGTGCGTTTTCGTGACGTACCCTAACTGTGTACCAAATTTCAGCTTCCAACTCCTAACCGTTTGAGCTCTGCGCTGATTATTATTATCAACTCGTCTCGATTATATATA
>NW_019385731.1:121415-146498 GCF_000671375.1 Centruroides sculpturatus | reverse complement strand
GAATTTTATGTTCGAATTTAATTCGAACAAATTCGAACAAAACATTCGAAATAGAAAGCCACTTTCAACCACTTTCAGCCTCATATCTCCCGCACCCTTATAGCTATCGAGACGCAACCACCCCTATGCACGAATGGAGATTTGGGGCTACCACCACATACAAACACCATTCACGTGCGATGTGTAGTTTTGGCGAAAAAGTGAGATATAGGGACATACATGTCCATTTATATATATATATATATATATATAGATTATACTCGTGAAAAAATTCCAAAAGTAAAACGAAAAATTTTCTATTGTGACATCGTCACAATGCCGAGATGCAATTTTTAATCATATTTTTTATTTTCTTAATTTATAATATCTGTTTACCACGTTAAATTAGTTGTGGCTTGCCCCTGTACGTCATACTTTTCTTTTAGCAATAGAGTCGTGCCGGTCATCTATCTAACTCCTTTCAGGGCAAGTTTCGAAATGAAATAACGTAACTTCCGGTTTTTGTCGGAAGTTATCATACAGTTAATAGGGGCCGCCCGCCCCTGAGGTTTTCATACCTGATCTTGAATTTCATCTATCTAACTCTGTTTTTGAGATTAAAGAAAGACGGTCGACAGGAATTTGGAAATTTATAATTCAACAATTCTTCGCGGGCATTTCATAAAACGTGTTACAAACAAAAAATCATGTGACTACTTATCGACTGCTCATCATTAGAACCGGCGTTGCTTCAGTCGAGGAGTAACACATTGTAGTGCGGACACGCTTTTTGCGCTGTACAGTACTTTAGAAGCAACACATGACAGAGCAATTACATAAACAATAACAACAAATTAAAATATATCGCTTTCAATAATATAATCTGCATTTAATACATTTACAAACTCCGAAGAGACTGCGAACTATAGAACTTAAATATAACAGGATGTTAATAAAACAGAATACACAATAGGAATATTAGGAACGTTTAATATAGTCGTTAAACATTTCCCAAATTTCAGAGAAGTATTTCAGAATAAAAGAAAACACATTCGTTTCATTTCTGGAAAATCCAGTTATCTAAGAAAAGGCATAAAGTTTACGCTGCTTTTTTAGATCTGGAGAAGGCCTTTGACTCAGTTTCAATAGAATTAATAAGTGAAAAACTAGGAAAAAATGGAGCAGATATCTTATTCATAAATGCCATAAAATTTTTATTTGGTCATTATCATGTTACTATAAAATCTGGCAAAACTGTCTTCTCCCCCATAGATATTTTTGGGGGTCTGTTACAAGGTGACCCATTATCGCCATTTTTGTTTAACTTTTTCATATTTGATATAAATAAACAATTTGATAAAGCAGAGGATGGAATAAGAATTGGAAATTGTGTAATCCACTCAATACAATATGCAGATGATATTGTTTTACTTTCAAATACAAAAATTGGTCTACAGAGAAAAATTAATTTAATGCAGAAGTACTTTACACAACTTGNGGCCGAATAGTAAAAAATAGGCCGAATAGGCCGAATACCGAATAGTGGCCGAATATTCGTTACATCACTAGTCTAGAGGGGGAGGAATGTATTCCGGGAGGTGTTTTAACGGTAACTGGTCTCTATTCAGGGGGTACAGACGTAGAGAAAAACCCGTCCTGGAGAGTTGGAAGCCACGACCGAACTCCAGTGTTCAGGGAACGGAACCGATTGGTCACTGGTGGGCCTCCGTCTTGTTTTCAATTCTATGAATGTAAAATATTTCGAAATTTCACTACTCATTTTTTACGCTACCGACAAAAAATTACATTATTGTTTATATTAAACATAAAACTATAACTTAGTTAAGCTTATATTTTAAAATTTTGCTTAAAATGATCTTATTTTAATAATTATTTTAAATAGGTTTATATGAGTAGCAGAAAAGGCGCATGGATAATTTCACGAATTGGACCTGGAGGCCAACCGTTTGACGCATACGCTGCAAGTCGAATTAATAATTTAGCTTTTCAATATTTGCCTAGATTTATTACAAACAGAAATATGGAAAGAATGCTGCAAGAGCGATTAAAATCATCGCGCTTTAACTTATCACATGAGAAAAGATTTTTCGGAATGATTCCCACAATAAACGATTTGCTCCCATTTCATCTGATCAACGGAGGAATAAAAATCAAACGAGCAATTCGACGATTCACTTCGAACGGAGTCGTTTTCGAAGGGGAGGACCACGTCACGCCTTTCGACGTCATCGTCTTTGGCACGGGAAACGAAATCGAGTTTCCCTTTTTGCAGAAGCCCGTTCATCCCTCCGATTTATATTTAAACATCGTGAGTCCCGATTGTAAACATCCCACCATGGCATTTATAGGGTTTATCGTACTTATCAAAGGATTAACTCCGATTATCGAGAAGCAATCGCTGTGGTACGTGCAGTTATTTCTGGGAAAAATACAGTTACCCGCCAGAGAAGAAATGCTAAATTGGATATCCAGTTATAAACAAGTTAGAATGGAAAGATACGGGAAAGAGAACAAAATCGTAGTGATGGAAACTTACGAGGACGAATTGGCAGACAAATTTGGAGCCAAACCTAATTTGTTATCTATGCTATGGAACGATCCTAAATTATTTTACGCTTGTTTGATGGGTCCTATTCTTCCTTATCAATACAGATTACAGGGACCTCGTCCTTGGGATGGTGCCAGAGAAGCCATTCTAAACTACGAAAAACGGCTGTTTAATGTATAATTTTTAGTCACTAAATTTAATTTCTTTTTGTTTTTATGAAATAAATGATATCTGTTCATTTAAAAAACACGTATTTCTTTCTACGTTAATAAATATTAATCTATAATAACAATTATAAATTCATTTACACTATGAATTGTAAAGTATTTAATTACCGTATATGCCAGCATATAGAAATTTTGAAAATCGTAGAAAATTCGTAGAAAACTAACGAACTGGATTTAAAAAAATTCAGAACCGTACATTAATAGAAGAATTTAACAGGATTCTAACGCAAAAAACTTTATGGTTCTATGTACTTCCGTTTTCAAAAACTTTCGGAAAAGGATTATTTCAATAGAAGAGTAAATTTTTATCGCCATGTTCTAGAGATCGCGGGCATAACCAATCAGTTTAGAATTTTTCTCAAGGATGCGACTATCTAGCCGGGAGCGAGTGAAAATACACAAGAAATGATTGCATTTCATACTCTGTTGTTTTCTCGCTCTCGTTAAGTACGACCACACCGACGCGAGCGAAGGGAGAAAGTGGCCTGAAGATGCTGACGTCATGTTACAAAGCTATTTAATTTCATTTCGACATTAAAATGTTTCGATTCCTGTGATCAGTAGACGTTTGTTCCGTATTTCTGGTCGATAATAAACGGTATTAGTTTTTCTTTAATAGCGAGTCCACAGTTTTGTTCACTGAAAAAAGCCATTTTCTACTTCTGTGCTAAGGTTCGTGCACAGTATTCAGCGAGAAGAGGCAAACTGCGATAAATATCAAAGTCTGTTATATTATTGCAAGAGTCAGAAATTCGGTCTTGCCTGAGAGATTTCTCGTTTCGCGCTATTGCACGTTTTTACTTTGCATGAAATATATCGCTTGCATTTTGTCGCTAGTTAGTAGATTCCCGTCTGCGATAGTTTTTTTTCTCAGGCGTCAGCTTACCTCTTTGAGAAACTCGAAATGAAATCCATGCAAAGAAGTCCCCAGGAATTTTTAATGGACGGTCTGTGCCAGATATATAGGGTCGTCTCTCACACTCATTCAATGTGATCCTGATAGAACACATGATTATTATTATTAAAAGCTTTATTAGCGGCTGCCGAGAGAGAAGTCTTTACGTAAGTGGAATCCGCTTATTATAATAACTTTTTAATAACAATAATCGGCTGATAACATTAAAGAGAAGATAAAAGGTTTCCATTATAGAACTTAATTTATTACAATCACAGTATGACTTTTGTGCAATTTATATTCACATGTAAGTGTACTCTTAATTCAACATTACAGATTTATATATTATAAACAACTGTTTATAATAATTGCAGAATATAAATCTATAAATCAAGTGTGCCGCAACCATCCGAATTCTTTCATTATTCTGTACACAATGAACACTGTCTTTTTTTTGTTTTTTTTTACCTGTGTTAATAATGCAGTCGTGAGAAACATTATGCATTTGATTAATTTTTCTTGACATTTGTAGGTTTTTGTATATTGACGATTTCGTATGGCACACAATTCGAATTGGTATTATCAAAGAAATTTAAAAGACAAATACCAAAATCAATATACACTCAATACAACACGTCACACAAGCATCTTTCCTGTAATTGACTAAACGGCTAAAGCATTTTAAGAAAGTGTGTGTATATGTGGGACACAAATTTCTGAAATTTTGTGCCACAAAACCTCCACTGCAAAAAGTTTGAAATTTTGCAGAGAAGTATCTTTATAATGGAACATCGATACTGTTAAATTTTGGTGAGTAAAGGTCGAGCGGGTGAAGAGATAGAAAGACGGCGTGTGTATCTCTACTAGGGTCAGACTTAATGACGATTTCACTCGTTATTAGCAATTACAATATTTTATAAAAGCTATCCCTACCCTCAAAACGAAGCTGTATAACATTTTATAATATTTAAAAATATAAAAAGTTTTTAAGCAAATTATCGTAATAAATGGCGTCATCGTAGGCCCATATCATAGAGCATTATATAAGGAAATTAAGCATTATCTATAATACTGTATGTGTTTACAAATTATAATGGAGAATAAACATACAAATATTAAGCTATTAGATTACGTATATGGACTGAAATTCTAAGTGAATACTTCTAATGCTTGTTTAGTGTTTACGATAATAAATATTTATAAATACACCAAAACAGCAATAGAATAATATTAAATGAATATGTTTCCTCGTGTCGTGCAAAATGATCATTAAATTTTAATTAAGCAATTTACATAAAAGCATTCTTCTATTCTTGAAAGAACGCTTTTATGTGTATTACACAACAGCTTCTGCTTTAATATAAAGGAAATTGTAGACTTGAAAAATTGTCTTTGATCACTTGAAAAGTGAAAATGGCCATTTTCGTTTCAGAACAAACGTCAGAATTATTTAGTTTCTCTCCATTGAAATTTCTGTTTTATAGTATACGGAAATGTAGTACTTTGACGATCTAAAAGGAACGTTGTTTCCAGGTATGATTTTGTATGGAGAAGCTGATCATTCTTTATTTAGTTCTTAGGTTCATAAATAAAATACAGGTAACCCCACGTGACCAACCAGATGATATGGCACAAATCCGCACACAAATTTTCTGTGGTTTATTTACTAGGCCACTGCTTTAGGAATATGACTTTGAATTCTATGAATATTATGAGAGAATTTCATAAAATAAATGCACGAACAAACACATTTATGCATTTACGATTTGCTTTTTTATCTGAGTTTCTGGAATCACTAACAAAACAGTTCATAAGCAATGCCTGACACCGCTTATTCTGAACGCCACACCTGTCCTTCACGTATCATGAAACCATTAATTTCTGCTGTTAAAGTATTTGGAGTGGACTTTTTCCATCCGTGCTGTCATCTGAATGCCTCTTCAACAACTTTCCTCTGGTATACTCTAATTATAGAA
Source organism: Centruroides sculpturatus (assembly GCF_000671375.1). NCBI lineage: Eukaryota > Metazoa > Arthropoda > Arachnida > Scorpiones > Buthidae > Centruroides > Centruroides sculpturatus. The sequence continues at coordinate 140,852 of NW_019385731.1, read as the reverse complement.
GTATTTTTATGGTACACTGTCATTCATTTAACATTAATTACCACAATGGATTCGGTTTATTGTGGCGAAATCATTTATTTGTTCCACACTTACGGGAAACAGGCAATTTTTGTTATATTAATGATATCGTTGTACGTTGCTTATCAATTCAGCGTCACGAAGAGAAGAAAATTATCGCTCCACTTTCCTGGAGAAAACCAATTGGAAATGGAAATGGAAGCACACCTAATTAAAATACTTGCAATATTTTATTTCACTATAATAATAATTTCTTTACTGTTATTCACTGTTTGTTATTCCCATTTACTTACAAATTCTAGTAAAATGGAAGCATTCTATTGTACCTTTTCATTGTCAATATGGGCCTTTTACGGTATAGGTCAGATATTTTCGGACTTCGCCATAGCCGTCACGATTTTATTCATTCTGGGAAAAAGATATGTCGTAATGACGTATCAATTGGCAGAAAGAAAAAACGACGATGTTTCATTGAGTTCGTTTTTGGATCGTTTTATATACAAGCATCTTGAAATACAAAGATTTTTCATCATTCTTAATAATCGATGGGATGTTCTACTACCGGCGATCTATGCTCATTTCATATACGTGACAGGATTTTTATTGTATGGCGCCATATTTGTGGATATGATACCGGTATTGAAAAATGCCACAATAATTATAGCCGTGAATCTCTTAATCGGATGTATTGCAGTCTCTAGGGCATTATCGATTCTAACTTCAATTGTAAGTGTTTTGTATTATCGTAATAATTACCATTTATAAACATGTTTTCGTCTTTATTTCAGATGTACGATAATTACATTTCTGTGGGAAGATTCTCTTCTAGTAATCTGCCTTTGGAACATAAATTTAAAGTAAGAAAATATTAACAAATAACATAAATATAATATTGTTATTAACGAAATTTCTGTTGAACACAGATTATGGACTTTATGAAAAAATTTGGTCGAAGACCTTTCGGAATATGTGTGAATGGATTCTTTTTCGTCAAGAAAAATTTTGTGATTAGAGTAAGTTATTTTATGATGTAATAGAAATTAATAAATGTCATAATAATTTCGTAATTACTTTACAGATGGTGAGTGGTCTTTATTCAGTATTATCATCCGTAATACAGTTAACCGGTGTACTAGGACAAAAAAGATGTTCATCGAGAAACAAACAATTTGATGTATCGAAAAATATAACATCTCATTAACTGTACTCTTTCATATTAACGGAATTTTCTGTCTGATTGTTTTATTGAAGAGATTGGTTGATTAATTTTCTGTTAAATTAGAAGAACTGATGTATCAAAACCCAATGAATCGTCAATTTTTGACATTTGACCAATTATGACTGCGTTAATTGTGTTAATGTTCGATGAAGTGTGTCTATTTAAAAAGTTTTTATCACAAATATACCAGCTGTTTGAAATAGTAGTAACACTTATATAAAGTAATTTGTGTAATCACTGAGATAGTAGAAAGGTTGTACTTTTTTGAAACACTGTAATTATGGTATGATTTGTTGGTTATGAACTATGCAGAAAACAACCTATTACTACAAATCCCGCATAACAAAGCAATTCCATATTAGTATTAATATTGTTTAAAGTATCCTGTATATAAACATTTTTCTTGTTAATCTTGCAATGTTCTTAATTTTAAATGGTTATGCACGCGATCTCCATCACCAGGTCTTAATATGTAATGCTTTTTTTAAATGCTAAAATCTTATAAACAACTAATTGTAATTGATATTAAGTAAAAAGGCATTTTGTAACTATATTTTACGTTACGAGACAGCATTTAGAATGTACGTTTAACGATTTAAATAAATAAAAAATATTCGTTTTGTATTCATTCACTAAATAACATTGAATTACCCTTAAATTGAAAATATTTATTAAAATTTCACTCTCTTAACGAAAATTATAATGTAATTTTTTTAATGATGTTCTAATTAAATATTCTGTTGCCTTTGAATTCTTGTTATCTATATATATATAAATGAATGCATGTGTGTGTGTGTGTCTTGCTGTATGTCCTTCATGCATTACCACACCGTTTATCCGATTGCCGTGAAATTTTGGGAAGTTGTTTAGTATACTCTCGCGGAGGTTTCTGGCATAGTACATTCATCCTTCGATAGATAGCGCGCGTGTATACGAGCATTTTACTGTGTGTTCGATCGATTTCAAATTGTGAAGACCATTCCCCCCCTCCAGAAATATCTCTATATATATATTTGTGAACTGTTATTTACGATATTTGTAATAATTTTTGTTTAATCACTTTATTTCAACTTTTTTTTGCTAATTATGTATTCGCTTGAACTTTGTTAAAACCTTAACTGTACCCCGAAAAACAACTGTAGTTGTAGGAGGAAATTCGCCTATTTTACCTATCTAGGGATCCCCTTTTCCAAATTTTAATATCGACTCGAAATAATTTAAAAAGACAAATTATAATAAAACGGTTTATTATCCAAACTATCAGAAATTTCACAACATGCCAAGGAAGAGAGGAAGAAGCAATTAAATAATTAAAATTATAAAGGATTAAAAAATATATATAAAAATGAGGAATATCGCACTTCTGACAATCGCTGCAAGTGTGTGGGCTAAATTTGGAGTATCCGTGCTTCTCGCATGGAAAACTGTATGTGGCCAGCTTCACGCATCGGAAAAATTCTGATTTATTCGTGTACGCACCAGACGGAAAAACAAAAAAATATCGTGAATCCACAAGTACTCCAATAAATAAATAGAATTGAAACGACACTTTGAAATGTTTTCCCGATGAAAATGAGTAATAATGATAATACAATAATAATAAGTTTCAATAAAAAGGATAAAATGTAAATTGAATTTTATCATAACGAGTTTGCTTGAATTTCGTTTCTTCTGAGATCGCAGCAATGCGCGACGGGTAAGCTAGTCCCTTATAAATGAAAAGATAAAAATTATATTCCTGAGACGTACTCGAGAAAAAGCATTAGAATTAACCGAAAGAAAACAGGATTTTTGCCCAAAAATCTTTTCACAAATTTGACGACCAACGTTTAAATATAGACAACCGGCCAATAGAGTTGGCTGAAAACGTTAGTATTTTAATAAATTTCTCAGCAACTTAAGGTGTTGTGTTGTTATAATCCATAATGTGATTCTGTAGATTTGGAGACAGGAAAGAATGCCATTGGAATGGAAGGAAGCAGGCGTAATTCCCATCCATAAGAAGGAAATAAAATGGAATGGAAAAACTACAGGGGGATTTCTTTATTCTAGGTGACATACAAGATTCTGTCATCGTTAGTTATGAAGAGATTAACTTCATATATAGAGGGAATCGAATATCAAACTGGTTTCCAAAAAATAGAGCCCCAACCGATCAAATTTCCGTTTAAGACAGGTTTTTGAGAAGAACTGGGAATACAATGTTGACACACACTTGTTGTTCATTGATTTTCAAAAAGCAAAAGCATACGGCAGCATTCACAGGCAATCAGTGTGGAAGACCATGAAGGAGTTTGAGATATCAGGCAAACTTTCGAGAATTGCAAAAATTTGCATGAATGAGATGTGGTATACGGTAAAAAGCAGGGTGACAAGGTCGGACAGCTTTTAGAGCAAAACAGGACTGAACACAGGGAGATGCCCTGTCTCCTCTTCTCTTTAACATCTCTGTAGAAAAAGTTGTCAGAATGGCCCAGGAGACAGACAAGAAAAGGGAAAATGACTTAAAAGACAAACTGTCACTACTAGCATATGCGGATGACATTGTCATGATTGGAGCATCTCAACAGGAGGTGATGAGATTAACGTCAAAATTAGCAACAGCTGCCAAGAGCATGGGTCTGATCATCAATGAAGAGAAAACTAATTTTCTCTTCATTGATGATCAGACCCATGGTTATTTCTATAAAGGGAGAATCCCACAAAGAACATCTAACCGTATACAATATGACATTCAGCACTACGGAATCCTTCAAGTACTTAAGGACTGACATAAACAGAAACAATGACATGAAGAAGGAGGCAGGAACTCTCTTGCTACAAAGTAATAAAATCTACTTGGGGTTCACAAACATACTAAAAAATAGAATCCTTAATAAAAGGACGTAACTAACTGTATACGAGTCTCTGAGTAGACCTGCGATTCCGTATGGTTGTGAAACATGGTCAATGACAAAGCAGGAGGATCTACAACTACAGAGATTCGAAAACAAAATACTAAGGAAAATCTTAAGTGTATGTAAAGATAAGTGTAGCGCTCGGATCCCTCCCAAATTTTTACATTTTTGGACTCGAGACACCTTGAAATTTCGAGATGTGCAAAAGATTCGAGTTTTTTTTTTTTTTTTTAATTTTGAACGCTAATAACGAGTAAAATATTCATTAAGAGAGATGACACATGACCACTTTTATGTCTTCACCCTGTCGACCTTTAATTAAGAACCAAAATTTAATAGTATTAATGCCCCTTTATACGCAAGCTACAGTGCCACATTTCGTTTCTTAAACTTTACCCGTTCTGAGATATTGTTTAACTAGCAGGTGAGCCCGGCGTTGCTGGGGCAAAAATAACAATAACTACGATAAAGATTATTACGTTACAGTCAACCTTACCCGTTTTCACAGAATGCAAGAATTGGTTCCCCTTGTTTCCAGACTAATTAGAGAATGTTTAGATTGTTCTAAATATATGTTCGATTTCCCGCAAAAACGAAAAACTGCATCTGCGCCTGTAAATCTTGCACGTCGCTTTCTCTTAACAATTCCATTGTTACTTAAAACTTCCATTGTTACCTAACACTTCCATTGTTACTTAACACTTCCATTGTTGATGGAAGTGTTAAGCCTTAATCCTGTCTCTCTCCCCCTGAGGGGAATTTCGAAAAATCCCTTCTTAGTGTGCNGTCCCTACCAGGAGCTTGTGCTCCAGCCTGCATTGCCCTATGGTTCAGTAAAATTACTGGGCTCTCCCACCACGACCAGGTGGTGACCACGGGAGAGTTATTATTATTAATATTATTATTATCATTATCATCAACCCGTCTCGATTATATATTAGATATCTCAGAACAGAAAATAAAGAAATTAAACAAATTAGACGCCAACACACATGCGCGCGAATTTTCCCTCTTTATTGACTTTTTTGGGGGGTTCGGGAGGTCTCCAAACGTGTAGATTTGCAAAAACACTTGGAGGGACAAATTTGACACGATTCCAATACTTTTCCGTTTTATATATATAACAAGTTGGGAAGTAAAAAGGAGTCGGAGTAGGCGGATTTTTTGACGACTCCGACTCCACAGCCCTGCCAATAACAGAAATCTTAAATCATTTCCTTCGTTTCCCGAAGATAAAACCGCCTATATTCGTTAAAATAATATTTTTCTGTAAAATTCGTATTTAATAAATCAGTATGAGAAGTAAATATCTTCTACGTGTTGTTTACGAAAAAGGAAACATTTTGTCGCTTTTATGACAAAAGAAAAATTTCACTTCTTTTTCCAAAGTTAGGCGTCCATCTGGATGTTCACCCCTTTTTATATCTTCGAACATTTCGTTGACGTACAAAAAACCTTTCATTACGATTGGTTAAAAGAGTTCGAATAAGGAGAACCATTTCCTGCGATCAGGGAGTTCTCAGCTAGCATCCAAAGAGGGAGTTTTCAGCTAGCTTTGTAAGAAGTAAGTTCTCACAAAGTTTTCAAAGCAAGTGGTCGGCAAGGTCTCCGAAGAAGAGTTTTTCAAGGGCTCCAAACGCAAGTTCCCGAAGAGTTTTCCAGAAGTTGCCAGAAAAAATAATTCTCCGCTCTAACCTCACTATTTTATTATTTGTTCGCCTCTATTCCTCGAAGATTCTCCTCCCTCGTCCTCCGATCATATCGAAGAGCCGTCGTTGGTCCTCAACTGAAAGACTCCTCATCATCGAGTAGAAGAGCAAGATCAAGGTGAGGTAGTTTAAATGATATTTGTAAACTCTCTCCCTCTCTCACTCTCTCCGCGAGATTAGGTAAAGGTGTAAGAAATACTCTTAGCGTTGTAACTTAGGATTCCTTGTTTATTAAATTTGTTTGTTGATTTAATATGGCCTCCTTAATTACTCGAAGTCATTGAGGAGACTGGCTGACACTTTTTAAAAAGAAGGATTATGTGTCTGTTTGATCCTCCTGATGAAAGGTATCTATCTATTCTTTAACACTAACAACATCACTTCATTATAAAAATCTTTGAAACTGAAACAATCAAAATGACAAACTATTCCACCAATGTTTTTGATTGGGCAGTTACAAACTATGCCACCAATTACGTCATGAGGACATCAGAGTGTATTCAGTGAAACGAGAATAATTTTTATGACATACTTTACCAAAATAAATGAAAATGCATCTAAAAAATTAAGGGTGCAGTGGGCCGCATAAAAGTATAAAGTGGGCAGCAGTGCGACTCGCGGGCTGCGAGTTGGACATTCCTGGTGTAGTCTATGTGTGTGGGATGGCACAAAATTTCTGAAATTTTGTAGGGAGGTTTGTTTATTATAAGGATCGATGCCAGTAAATTTTGGTGATTAAAAGTCGAAGGGTGGAGAGATAGAAGGAAGATGTGTGTATCTTTAGTAGGATCAGACTTAATGACGACTTCACTCTTTATTAGCATTTACAATATTATATAAAATACAATATTTTATAAAACCCATTCAAAATTAAGGTTTTTGCAAATTTTGTAATTGTTAAAAATATAAAAGGGTTTTTAAAATAAAACTAGCTGCAAGTACCCGCTTCGCTGGGTTTTGCCTTTGAGATATGATTCGAGACCGCAAAAATTCTTTCTTACGTATTGGCATTGCTTTGTATATTTTTACTTTTCACACTTCACTATTCACTATTCACTTTCTACTTTCTTTTAGTTATTTGTACAATTTTACTTATGAAAAATCAACTGTAGCATGTGCGTTGATGCGATTTCCCGCAAAAATGCAAAAAACCGCATCTGCGCCTGTAAATCTTGCATGCCACTTTATCTTAACACTTCCTTTGTTACTCAACACTTCCATTGTTAACATTTCCATTCTTAACATTTCCATTGTTAACACTTCCACTGTTAACACTTTCATTGTTAACACTTCCATTGTTGACATTTCCATTGTTACACATTTTAGAATTCAATCACTTTCAACCCCATATCTCCCACACCCTTATAGCTATCGAGTAACCATCATAGTGCACGATGGGAGACTTGGGGCTATTACCGCACACAAACACCATTCATGTGCGATGTCTAGTTTTGGCTGCAGAGTGAAATATNGCGTCCATCTGGATGTTCACCCCTTTTCATATCCTCGAACATTCAAAGACGTTGACGTACAAAATACCTTTCATTACGATTGGTTAAAAGAGTTCGAATAAGGAGAACCATTTCCTGCGATCAGGGAGTACTCAGATAGCATCCAAAGAAGGGTTATTTTGGTTTTCAGCTACTTTTGTAAGAAGTGAGTTCTCACAAAGTTTTGAAAGCGAGTGGTCGGCAAGGTCTCCGAAGAAGAGTTTTTCAAGGGCTCCAAAAGCAAGTTCTCGAAGAGTTTCCAGAAGTTGCCAGAGAAGATAATTCTCCGCTCTAACCTCACTACTTTATTATTTGTGCGCCTCTCTTTCAACCCCATATCTCCCACACTCTTATAGCTATCGAGACGCAACCACCATAGTGCACGATGGGAGACTTGGGGCTACTACCACAAAAAAACACCATTCATGTGAGATGTGTATTTTTGGCTAAAAAGTGAAATATAGGAACACACACGTCCATTTATATAAAATATATATTTATATATATTTATAGATATCTGGCATCTATGTAATAGATGCCAGATGTTGCTGGGAAAGTTAGACAACTCGTTGTTGAATTTTTTTAAAGCTTCTATTTGTATATTTTACTTTTTAATACAAATGTCTGAAACGAGCCTAAAATTAATGCGTATTTTTACAGCAGAATCTTGTATTGTATTAGCAAGTCAGACATGAGCTTCTAGGCTATATAGCCCCATGGTAGAATGTGACGTAATTGTAATGTAATAGTAGTTGTATGCTTTTATTTAGGAGTTACAGGGGTGGTAAAAACACGGAAAACTCCACGCTGCCAGGCTGTCCGAATGATCAAACTCCCAGTGTTCAGGGAGTTTGGTCGTTCGGACAGCCTGGCAGCGTGGAGTTTTCCGGGTTTGTTACTGGTGAGCCCATATCTTAGAGTATTATATAAGGCAATGAAGCATTATCTATTATACAAATTGAAAAGGAGAATAAACAAACAAACATTGAGCTTAAAACGTGAGTCGGATGTAAAGAGTATAGTTTCTAGTTTTAATCTTAAAATGATTTATTTTTAGAGTATACAATTTTTAATAATATATCACCGATCTCATTGGCTTTAAAATTATAAACATTGAGCTATTACATAACGTATATGAACTGAAATTCTAAGCGAATACTTCAAGTGCTTACTAAAATGTAAATTTTCGACTATAAATTTTTATTTTATTCCATATACAGGTATAAAACAAAAATTGTGTTCTGTTAAATTTGTAGCATTATCTGTAAAGCCAGTATAATAACTCCTGATAATAGAAGATACGAATTTATAGTCGAAAATTTACATTTTAGTAAGAAAAAAGGACATTGAAACAATTTAATTAAACTTTAAGTGCTTGTACAGCATTTACGTTAATGAAATATATATCGATTTATCCAGAACAGCAATTAATAACATTAAATGACAAAGTTTTCTCGTGTCGCGTAAAATGGTTATAAAATTTTAATTAAACACTGTACATAAAAGCATTCTTCAATTCTTGAAAGAATGCTTTTATGTCTATTACACAACAGCTTCTGCTTTAATATAAAGGAAACTGTAGACTTTAAAAGACGTCTTTGATGACGTGAAAAATCGAAAAAACCGTTTTCGTTTCAGAACAAACGTCGGAATTATTTAATTTTTCCCCATTCAAATTTCTGTTTTATAGTAGAAGGGAACGTAACACTTTGGCGATCTGCAAAAAACGATGCTTCCAGGTATGATCTTTTACGGAGAAGCTGGCGTTTATTTAGGTTCATAAATAAAACACAGGTAACCCCACGTGACAAACCCGATGATAGGGCACAAAACCGCACACAAATTTTCTGTGGTTTATTTACTAGGCCACTGCTTTAGGAATATGACTTTGAATTCTATGAATATTATGAGAAAATTTTATAGAATTGATGCATGAACAAACACATTTAAGCATTTAAGATTTGCTTTTTATTTGAATTTCTGGAATCACTAACAAAACAGTTCATAAGCAATGCCTGACACCGCTTATTCTGAACGCCACGCCTGTCCTTCACGTATCACGAATTCATTACTTTCCGCTGTTAAAGTATTTGGAGTGGACTTGTTCCATCCGTGCTGTCATTTAAATGCCTCTTCAACAACGTTCCTTTGGTACACTCGAATTATAGAAGTATTTTTATGGTACACTGTCATTCATTTAACGTTAATTACCGCAATGGATTCGGTTTATTGTGGCGAAATTATTTATTTGTTCCACACTTACGGGAAACAGGCAATTTTTGTTATATTAATAATATCGATGTACGTTGCTTATCAATTCAGCGTCACAAAGAGAAGAAAATTATCGCTCCACTTTCCTAAAAGCAGTTACGGAGGAGAGGACCAATTGGCTATGAAAATGGAAGCACACTTAATTAAAATACTCGTAATATTTTATTTCACCATGATAACAATTTCTTTGCTGTTATTCACTGTTTGTTATTCCCATTTACTAACAAGCTCAAGTGAAATGGAAGCATTCTATTGTACGCTATTGATGTCCATATGGGCCATTTACGGTGTAGGTCAGATATTTTCAATTATCGCCATATCCGTGACGATTTTATTCATTCTGGGAAAAAGATATGTCGTAATGACGTATCAATTGGCAGAAAGAAAAACCGACGACGTTTCGTTGAGTTCGTTTTTGGAACGTTTTATATACAAGCATCTTGAAATACAAAGTTATTTCATCATTCTTAATAATCAATGGGATGTTCTACTTCCGGCGATCTATGCTCATTTCATTTACGTAACAGGATTTGTATTGTACGGCGCCATATTTGTTGATATGGTACCAGTGTTGAAAAATGCCACGATGATTATAGCCGTGATTTTTTTAATCGGAAGTATTACTGCTTCATGGGCGTTATCGATTCTAACCTCAATTGTAAGTATCTTGTATTATCGTAATAATTACCATTTATAAACATGTTTTCGTCCTTATTTCAGATGTACGATAATTATATTTCTATGGGAAGATTCTCTTCTAGTGATCTGCCTTTGGAATATAAATTTAAAGTAAGAAAATATTAACAAATAACATAAATATAATATTGTTATTAACGAAATATGTTTTGTGTTGAACACAGATTATCGATTTTATGAAAAAGTTTGGCGGAAGACCTTTCGGAATATGTATAAATGGATTCTTTTTCGTCAAGAAGAATTTTGTGATTAGAGTAAGTTATTTTATGATGTAATAGAAATTAATAAATGTCNAATATGTATAAATGGATTCTTTTTCGTCAAGAAAAATTTTGTGATTAGAGTAAGTTATATCATGATGTAATAGAAATTAATAAATGTCATAATAATATCGTAATTAATTTACAGGTGGTGAGTGGTCTTTATTCGGTGTTATCATCCGTAATTCAGTTAACCGGTGTTCTTGGACAAAAAAGATGTTTATCGAGAAGCAAACAATTCGATGTATTAAAAAATATAACATCTCATTAACAGTACTCTTTCATTTTAACGGAATTTGACTGTCTAAACGTTTCATTGAAGAGATTAGTTGATTCATTTTTTGTTAAATTAGAAGAATTGATATATCAAAACCCAGTGATTCGTCAATTCTTGATTTTTGACCAATTATAACTGCGTTAATTGTGTTAATGTTCGATGAAGTGTGTGTATTTAAAAAAGTTTTTATCACAAATATACCAGCTGTTTGAAAAAGTAGTAACACTTATATAAAGTAATTTGTGTAATTACTGAGATAGTAGAAAGGTTGTACTTTTTTGAAACACTGTAATTATGTTATGATTTCTTGGTTGTGAACTAAGCAGAGGACAATCTGCCATTATCTCGCATAACAAAGCAGTTCCATATTAGTATTAATATTGTTTAAAGTATGTATATAAATACTGTGTTGTTCTGCATATGTCATTCCTGTTAATCTTGCAATGATTTTAATTTTAAATGGTTTTGCACGTGACTCCATCACAAGGTGTTAATATGTAATGTTTTTTTTTTAATGTGAAAATCTTATAAACTTCTAATTGTTATTGATATGAAATGAAAAGGCATTTTGTATGTGTATTTTTTCGTTAGGAGACAGCATTTAGAATGTACGTTTAACGATTTAAATAAATACAATATCTTTCTATCATGTGAACGAATATCGATTTATAATCCTCGAGTTGCATACTTAATTCGTTCTTAAAACCCGATTTGTTTTAAAACCGAAACAAAGTTTTGCATATGAAGCCACATAAAATAAATTAATTCGTTTTTGACACTAAAATAAAAATTTTAAAACCTTTTTAACAGTATTTCACGCATAAAAATGCCTACAAATCAATATATGCGAAAGTGTTTCACAATTCTCAAAATAATACCTTTTAATTGATTTAAATTTAAATTTAAATTTAGGAATTAATTTTGATTTTGTTTTAAAATTAAGGTTTACTTTCAGTTACATATTTCGAACTAACGAAATTCATAATTTGTAAATCATTATAATCCTGGCTGGCACAAAAGGGCAGTTTCAAACTAACGGGATTTCGAACACTCCGGGTTCGAATTAACAAAAATTCCTGAACGGAGGTCGTGCTTTTCTGACATTGAAATGCGGTCTACTTTAACGGCCTACTTTGGTCGAATGGGCAAAAACACGAAACTGTTGGAACACGAAACACTGGAGCTGTCGGGAGTTGGTTTTCTTCACGTGGGTAACACCTAAATACGGACTAGTTTCCTATACAAAGTCCTGACAAGAGGTACATCTTGGCAGATTGGCCATGTGTTGCGTTGCTTACTTTCATCAGTCCAATTCAATTTATACTTTATATAATTAAAATTATTTCACTAATGAAACTCGAATTATGTTAACGCTTAAAATTAATAAATTCATTTATTCGACGCATTAAACTTTAGAATTTTCGAAGAACATCTCTTGTGTCCATGTACGCCTGTCAGTTGAATATCCGAAGAAAGAACCGAATAAATTCCATTGCAAACCTAAAAATTGAATTGAATTTTATTAAATTAATATTGGGAATATTTTAAATATGTTATAATTTTTCGTCCTGCAGACAAAAGTCATCTTGATAAAAAAACAACCCACTCACAGAGATTCCAAAAAACATCCAACCAAATCGTTTCATGAAACAAATAATCTACAATTAAGAAGAGGTCTTTACAATAAAAAGAAACAAATAATATATTTTATTATTGTATTTTACTTTAAATTTGAATTCCAATGGGAGAAAGCAGGAAGAAAATTTTCCCATGAAGATGTAATTGTCGTACACATGAAAAATGTAAATATAAACAAACATTCTAAACCCGATATATAACATAACTAAACACCAACCGTATGCCGAAAATCTATCGGGCAAGTTTTAGGCTAAATACTAAATGAATTACGTAACCAATTTGGCTCTAGAGGTAGCCGTTAGGCGCCATCTCTTATTAATATTAATAATTATAAATAAATAAATAAATTTAAATAATTTAGAACCGCTGGGAGAAAAAATCGGCCTGGAGCGGGACTCGAACCCCAACTCCTGCTTACTGTGCAAATGCGTTGCCAGTTACGCTATCCGGACCGCCAGTCCGATCTCCTCTTCCAGCGTATATAAGCTAACTACATAACCATCGACGGTTATTACAACGCCGGCTGGGGACACATTCAGTGCTCACGTCCCCCAAGGCACTCAACCGGCCATCGCAAGCCCCGGCAAGGCGTAATATAAACAAACATTCTAAACCCGATATACAGTCGACCCCCCTATAATTACGGTCCCTATAATTACGATTCCTATAAAACTGCAAAAAAATATACGTATTTTGGAAATGTTGAGTCGGATTAGTCTAGAATCGATTAATTTTATGGAAGAAAATCTTTCAAACAGCCGTAGTCCGTAAACTTGACACGTGTCGGGTTGTGATTGAAAGGATTCGTAAGAAATCGGATTCCTAAAGAATGGAACGTATCTATATCTTATAGGGGGGGCAACTGTATAACATAACTAAACACCAACCGTATGCCGAAAATCTATCGGGCGAGTTTTAGGCTAAATACTAAATGAAAAATGTAAATGTGGGATTTGCATTAAGGCATAAAGTATTCACCAGTGAATTCAGAGTTGACAATCGCCACGATCCGATGATATTTACAGTTAAAAGAGTTAGAGAAATAATTATAACGACTGGTTTTACTACAAGAATAATGTTAATAAATATGGATTTTCAGAGCATAAAGTCTGAAAGATATGTGAAAAAGGCATTTAATACAGGAATGAGAATATCCCATTGATTGTTAATCCAATCTAAACACTTCTGTATTTCCAGATGTTTATCTTTCAAATGTACAAATTCTTCTAATGAAGTATCGTTGCTTCTTCTTTCTCGCAGTTCGTTTGACATTACCACACATCTTTCCAAATCTATTAAAAATTTCAATTAGCAACAGTAATTTCGAGAGAGTTATTAACAGAATTAAATAATACTCCAGGAAATGTTTTTGGAATATTAGATGGAGGCAAGTTAGTATTTAGTGTTTGCTCCAATTAGTAGCAGGAAATTATTTTAATGGCAAATTTTCATCTGCACGGGATTAACTATCATGGTAAAGATGAATTAACTTACAATGCGTTTAAACTGTAAGATATTTTCATGTAGAAGTAAAAACTGAAAATTTTTCAATAAAAAGTTAATTATAAAGCCAAAAAAGTAAAAGCTATGCAAAAGTAATATCCAAGGCCATACAGGCTAGAAGGGTTTTCGGGATTTAAATCTGTGTTTCGAAAAAATTAAATTAGAATTATTCTGTCTGTTGGATTTAATTTATATCTATTTGTACCGTTCAGTCTTCTGTATTATGTTGCACTATAAATCTAAATTTTAAAACTTGATAAACTACATTGTAAAAAAGAATTGTGTTTAAAACACGATTACTTTTCCGGGTCTGTTATACATTACAGACTGAAGTATGGCGATCGGTCAAGAAATGACCCCGAAGATTGTTACATTTTTGGACTCAGGTGATCTTGAAACGTCAAGAAATACAAAAAATTATAAAGGTAATTTGTGCAGTGTATAGAAGTGGGGAGTACGATTTTGTTCGCTCTCTTTGAAACTTAATAACTCCTGTGCTTTTTCTCGAATATTTTTGAAATTTTGCAGGAAGGGTTGTTTATTAGAGTAATCGTTGCTATTAAATTTTGGTGAATAAAGATCGAAGGTGTGGGGAGATAAAGTGGATCGTGTGTATTTCTACTTAGGTCAGACTCAAGGACGACTTCACTCTTTATTCGCATTTACAATATTATATAAAACCCATTCCTTCAAAATAAAGCTTTATGGCATTTTATAGTAAAGCTTCTTAAACAAATTATCGTAACAGATGGCGCCACCAAATGATGCCGGGAAAGTTAGAAAACTCGTTGTAAAAATTTTTTAAAAACATCTATTCGTGTATTTTACTTTTTAATACAAATATCTGAAACAAGCCTACAAGTAATACGCATTTTAATAACATAGAATCTCGTCTAGCATCAGCTAGTTGGGTATGAACTTCTAAGTTATATAGCCTGATGATAAAATGTGACGTAATTGTCACATAATAGAAGTTGTATGTTTTTAACACTGTCGTTACCAAGATAAGGACTTTCGGGAGGTCTCTTTAAAATAATTGAAATCGATTTAAATGTTAAAAGACTTTAAAAATCCCGAAAAACTCCAACTTCCCCACCCATATGAGACACGAACCTTGGCCGCACGCCTAGTGTTTATGAAACGAAACAACTTTGCCACTGATAAGCCGATATCATAGAGTATTATATAAGCCAATTAAGCATTATCTATTATAGTGAAAGTGTAAACAGCGATGAATTGAAAAGAAGAATAAACATACAAACATTTCAGCTATTAAACCACGTGTATAAACTGAAATTTTAAGGAAATACTTCAAACGCATGTTTAGCATTTACGATAATGAAATATTTATGGATTTCTCTAAAACAGCTATTCATAATATTAAATGACTAATGTTTCCTCGTGTCGTGTAAAATGATTATAAAATTTTATTTAAGCAATTTAGATAAAAGCATTCTTCGATTCTTAAAATAATAATATTATGTGTATTAGACAACAGCTTCTGCTTTAATATAGAGGAAATTGTAGACTTGAAATGTTGTCTTTGATCACTTGAAAAGTGAAAAGGACCCTTCTAGTCTCAGAACAAACATCGGAATTATTTAGTTTTTCCCATTAAAATTTCAGTTTTACAGTATAAGGAAACGTAGCACTTTGGCGATCTGCAAAGAACGTTGTCTCTAGGGATGTTTTTCTATGGAGAAGCTAGCCCTTATTAAAGTGTTGCTGAAGAAAACACAGGTAACTCCACAGGACCAACCCGATCATACAGCAAAAACCCACATACCATGTTCAGTGGTTTATTTACTAGGCCACTGCTTTGGGAATACGACTGAATTCTATGAATATTATGTGAGAATTTCATAAAATAGATGCACGAACAAATACATTTAAGCATTTAAGACTTGCTTTTTATCTGAGTTGCTGGAATCACTAACAAAACAGTTTATAAGCAATGCCTGACACCGCTTATTCTGAACGCCACGCCTGTCCTTCACGTATCATGAAACCATTAATTTCTGCTGTTAAAGTATTTGGAGTGGATTTGTACCATCCGTGTTGTCATCTAAATGCCTCTTCAACAACTTTCCTCTGGTATACTCGAATTATAGAAGTATTTTTATGGTACATTGTCATTCATTTAACATTAATTACCACAATGGATTCGATTTATTGTGGCGAAATTATTTATTTGTTACACACTTACGGGAAACAGGCAATTTTTGTTATATTAATGATATCGATGTACGTTGCTTATCAATTCAGCGTCACGAAGAGAAGAAAATTTTCGCTCCACTTTCCTGAAAGCAGTTACGGAGAAGAGGAGCAATTGGCAATGAAAATGGAAGTACACCTAACTAAAATACTTGCACTGTTTTATTTCACCATGATAACAATATCTTTACTGTTATTCACTGTTTGGTATTCCCATTTACTTACAAATTCCAGTGAAATGGAAGCATTCTATTGTACCTTTTCATTCTCAATATGGGCCTTTTACGGCGTAGGTCAGATATTTTCGGTTTTCGCCGTAGCCGTCACGACTTTAGTAATTTTCGGGAAAAGATATGTCGTGATGACGTATCAATTGGCGGAAATAAAAACCGACGATGTTTCGTTGAGTTCATTTTTGGATCGTTTTATAAACAAGCATCTTGAAATACAAAGTTATTTCATTGTTCTTAATAATCAATGGGATGTTCTCCTTCCGGCGATCTACGGTCATTTCATTTACGTGACAGGATTTGTATTGTACGGCGCCATATTTGTTGATATGATGCCGGTATTGAAAAATGCCACAATAATTATAGCCGTGATTCTCTTAATCGGATGTATTGCAGTCTCTAGGGCATTATCGATTCTAACTTCAATTGTAAGTATTTTGTATTATCGTAGTAATTAGCATTTATAAACGTGTCTTCGTCTTTATTTCAGATGTACGATAATTACATTTCTATGGGAAGATTCTCTTCTAGTAATCTGCCTTTGGAATATAAATTTAAAGTAAGAAAATTTTAAAAAATAACATAACTGTAATATTGTTATTAACAGAAATTTGTTCTGTTTTTAACACAGATTGTCGACTTTATGAAAAAATTTGGCGGAAGACCTTTCGGAATATGTATGAATGGATTCTTTTTCGTCAAGAAAAATTTTGTGATTAGAGTAAGTTATATCATGATGTAATAGAAATTAATAAATGTCGTAATAATATCGTAATTACTTTACAGGTGGTGAGTGGTCTTTATTCGGTGTTATCATCCGTAATTCAATTAACCGGTGTACTTGGAGAAAAAAGATGTTTATCGAGAAGCAAACAATTTGATGTATCAAAAAATATAACATCTCATTAACTGTACTCTTTCATTTTAGCGGGATTTGACTGTCTAAACGTTTTATTGAAGAGATTAGTTGATTAATTTGCCGTTAAATTGGAAGGATTGATACATCAAAACCCAATGAATCATCAATTCTTTGACATTTGACCAATTATGACTGCGTTAATTGTATTAATGTTCGATGAATTGTGTGTATTTAAAAAGTTTTTATCACAAATATACCAGCTGTTTGAAAAAGTAGTAACACTGATATAAAGTAATTTGTGTAATCACTGAAATAGTAGAAAGGTTGTACTTTTTTGAAACACTGTAATTATGTTAAGATTTTTTCGTTGTGAACTACGCAGAGGACAATCTGCCACTATCTCGCATAACAGAGCAATTACATATTAGTATTAATATTGTTTAAAGTATTTTGTATATAAATACTGTGTTGTTCTGCATATGTCAGTCCTGTTAATCTTGCAATGATTTAAATTTTAAATGGTTTTGCACGTGACTCCATCACAAGGTTTTATTATGTAATGCTTTTTTTAATGCGAAAATCTTATAAACTTCTAATTGTTATTGATATGAAATGAAAAGGCATTTTGTATGTGTATTTTTTCGTTACGAGACAGCATTTAGAATGTACGTTTAACGATTTAAATAAATACAATATCTTTCTATCATGTAAATGAATATCGATTTATAATTCTCGAGTTGCATACTAAATTCGTTATTAAAACCCGATTTGTTTTAAAACCGAAACAAATTTTTGCATATGAAGCCACAGAAAATACCATCAGAATCAAACAAATATACCAGCTATTTGAAAAAGTAGTAACACTTATATGAAGTAATTTGTGTAATTACTGAGGTAGTAGAAAGGTTGTACTTTTTTGGAATTCTGTGATTAGGCTATGATTTCTTCGTTGTGAACTACGCAGAGGATAAGCTGCCATTACAAATCCCGCATAACAAAGCAATTTTATATTAGTATTAATATTGTTCAAAGTATCCTGTATATAAATATTTTTTAGCATATGTCAGTATTGGAAACAGCTTTGTCCTGTTAATTTTCAAATGATCATCTTAATTTTAAATGGTTATGCACGTGATCTCAGTTACATCGTCTTAATATGTAATTCTTTTTCTATCAAAAAATGTTTTAAACTTTTAATTGGTGTTGATATTAAATGAAAAGACATTCTGTAACTATATTTTACGTTAGGAGAAAGCATTTAGAATGTACGTTTAACGATTTAAATAAATTCAAAATATTCGTTTGATGTTAGTTCACTGAATAACATTCATTTGGATTATAGACCCAAGTGCAGGAAAAGGAGAGAAAGGACAAAAGATAAAAAAGTGAGAAAGGTTGAAAAATTAAGGGTCAACAGAAGATCTATTTAACCTTTCTCACTACTACATCTTTTGATTTTTCTCATTTTTCCCTCCTTTTCCCAAATTTGGGTCTATAATCCTTTGAGTCACAACTCCAGCTTTATTTAGTAATCCTTCTTCATTCACACATTTTCAAGTATTTGAAAATATTTCCTTTCCACTCAAAAATAAAATATGAATAAAGGTTTACGGCTTTGTGAAACTTCTTTTTTGAGTTTATGCCGTTTAAATAGATAAATAAAAAAATTAAAACATTTTGTCGGTTTTGTTTACACGTTTATTTGGCCGCATTGGAACTTGCTTTGGGCCGCGGGTTGGACACCCCTGCTTTAAAGATTAATTTGATAATGTTAAGTATCGAACGAAATATTTTCTTATTACATTCAACCATGACTGCACAATGTTATCCAAATAAAAATCTCCATCACCAGGTCTTAATATGTAATGTAATGTTTTTTTTTTATACGAAAATCTTATAAACCTCTACTTGTTATTGATATTAAGTAAAAAGGCATTTTGTAACTATATTTTACGTTAGGAGACAGCATTTCGAATGTACGTTTAATGATTTAAATAAATACAAAATATTCGTTTGGTATTCTTTCACTAAATAACATTGAATTAGCCTGAAATTGAAAATATTTATTAAAATTTCACTCTCTTAACGAAAATTATAATGTAAATTTTTAATGATGTTCTAATTAAATATTCTTTTGCCTTTGAATTCTTCTTATC
>NW_019385731.1:95895-117793 GCF_000671375.1 Centruroides sculpturatus | reverse complement strand
AACATCTTTTTTGTTCAAGAACACCGGTTAACTGAATTACGGATGATAACACCGAATAAAGACCACTCACCACCTGTAAATTAATTACGATATTATTATGATATTTATTAATTTCTATTACATCATGATATAACTTACTCTAATCACAAAATTTTTCTTGACGAAGAAGAATCCATTTATACATATTCCGAAAGGTCTTCCGCCAAATTTTTTCATAAAGTCGACAATCTGTGTTAAAAACAGAACAAATTTGTCTTAATAACAATATTACAGCTATGTTATTTTTTAAAATTTTCTTACTTTAAATTTATATTCCAAAGGCAGATTACTAGAAGAGAATCTTCCCACAGAAATGTAATTATCGTACATCTGAAATAAAGACGAAAACACGTTTATAAATGGTAATTATTACGATAATACAAAATACTTACAATTGAAGTTAGAATCGATAATGCCCTAGAGACTGCAATACATCCGATTAAGAGAATCACGGCTATAATTATTGTGGCATTTTTCAACACTGGCATCATATCAACAAATATAGCGCCGTACAGTAGAAATCCTGTCACGTAAATAAAATGAGCATAGATCGCCGGAAGAAGAATATCCCATTGATTATTAAGAATGATGAAAAATCTTTGTATTTCAAGATGCTTGTACATAAAATGTTCCAAAAACGAACTCAACGAGACATCGTTGATTTTTCTTTCCGCCAATTGATATGTCATCACGACATATCTTTTTCCCAGAATGAATAAAATCGTGACGGCTATGGCGAAAACCGAAAATATCTGACCTACACCGTAAACGTTCCATATTGCCGCTATAAAGGTACAATACAATGCTTCCATTTCGCTGGAATTTGTAAGTAAATGGGAATACCAAACAGTGAATAACAGTAAAGATATTGTTATCATGGTGAAATAAAATAGTACGAGTATTTTAATTAGGTGTGCTTCCATTTCCATTGCCAATTGGTCTTCTCCCTCATAACTGCTTTTAGAAAAGTGGAGCGATAATTTTCTTCTCTTCGTGACGCTGAATTGATAAGCAACGTACATCGATGTGATTAATATTACAAAAATTGCCTGTTTCCCGTAAGTGTGTAACAAATAAATAATTCCGCCACAATAAACCGATTCCACAGTGGTAATTAATGTTAAATGAATGACAGTGTACCATAAAAATACTTCTATAATTCGAGTATACCAGAGGAAAGTTGTTGAAGAAGCATTCAGATGACAGCACGGATGGAACAAGTCCACTCCAAATACTTTAACAGCGGAAAGTAATGGATTCGTGATACGTGAAGGACAAGTGTGACGATCAGAGTAAGCAGCATCAAACATTTTCATGAATTGTACTGTTAGCGATTCCAGAAATTTATAAAGAAAGCAAATAATATTTGTAAAATTTCGCTGGATGAAGAAATTTTTTTAATAAATAAAAAGACAGTCATTTCCAAATAATATTTGTTAAAATGTTTTTATTGTGATTTCAAATTATTCAACTTTCATAATATAAAGGTTGCTCAAAGTACCAGAGGCCAAGTGAATATAACCATTGAAAATATAATTTAACTCTTATAACTCTTCATGCATCACCAATAAGCTGGTGGATTTTGCTATTTTCTTAATGTATATGATACCTAAATAGGTCATCCTCCCGGGAGTGACCTCTCCTTGTCAGATCGCTATGCGTTGCATTGCCTAACACCTTAAAACCAAAATTTAATGGAGCAGAACTAATTTCCTACAATTTGTTATGAAATTCCTTATAAAATTGTAACCATTTTAATTAATTTTTACATTTCTGAGAAACGACTTGTAAAGTCTACACTTTTCATGATATTAAACCCAGAATATATCGTGTAACTTATGTAAAATCACTCGTCCAAGAATTAAATGCTTTCAAGTAAATTGCTTAATCATAATTTTATCATCAATTTACGTAATATGAGAAAACATTAATTAATCATTAAATTGATATTGCTATTTGCTCTTTTCTGGATAAATAGACAAATATTTCATTATCGTAAAAGCATAACAAACCTTTGTTCTAATTTAGTTTGAATTAATTGGCCTAATAAGTAGGATTTTAATAAATTGGTGGGCTTATCACATCAGGGACTGACTGGAATAAGTAGACTAGATTTTACTACAAATAGCCCCCTCGATCGAATTTTAGGGTTGCATTTCGGATACCAAGACACCTACATACATACAGTATAAACATCAGTATTCATGAAGACCATCATAACATTAGTAATAAACCAAGACTGAAACATTTTCTGTATATATACAGTGCACTGTTTACATAATATAACTAATTCATTACAATATACCAAAAACCGAAAATTACCGAGCATATAAATTTTAATGATGAGTTATATTTTATCCAGGACAAGTAAATATCTCCCTCCTTTTATCCAAATTCCGAGAGATAACTCTACTATTAATAAGAAATTATTGTCAATTATATTATAAACTGAAAACGACGAATTGAATCTACGAACTTACATTATTAATAATTAGTTTTCCTTTTATCTACTACTTTTCCGCATTTAAATTGAATATTTTTATTTATTAAACTAATTTCCTTCACTAAAACATCAATATCCGNTTACTTGTCCTGACTGACTGACTAAGTCACTGATTCATCATCGCCCAGAGCAAACCGCTGAACCTAAACAAGTGAAATTTGGTAGACAGTTAGGGTACGTCATTGAAATGCACACTAAGAAGGGATTTTCCGAAATTCCCCAGCGGGGGGAGAGCATTTCATTTCAAACATTGTTATAAATATTTTTATATATTTCGATTTTTAACTAAATGTTCGAACCGTTTTAAATTCGAATTTGTTATTGCATAATGGTTCGATTATAGAATGATTGTACACGTTCCAGAAAATTCATCAAATTGAAAACAGTTCGTTTGATTCTAGGCAATTCTCATTATTCTCAGTTGTAGGTGTTATATAACAATTACTATGGTTGTTGAAATACTGAATATAAATGGGGTTTGTTTGCAAAACCTCCGCGGGCGAAGTCGCGGGTAACAGCTAATATAACATATCTGGATAATGTCTTACATTTTGAAGACGCAAACACATTTTAAGTAATATTAACTTAATATATGTATTTTCGATATCATAAAAATTTTAACACACCTTTACCTAGAAAAATATAAGTGCATCAAGAAGATAAAGAGAATAATTTAGTGTTGTTTTTTTCTGTGAAGTCTAAATTTTTACTTTAGAGAATAATTCTTTGATTATTGTCTTGGTGGAGTAATATTAGGAAGACTTTATACTTGAGCGATTGTCTATTCATATTTTTAATTAAAATAAAATACTACTACTTGAATATTAGAAATTATTCAACAGTTCAACTACATTTGTTTAAGTCCAACTTTACTGGTTGGGATTCAATTCGAAACTGACTTTTTATATTCAACAAATCATTTCTAGATTCCACTTTTTAACAGTTTAGTTTGGTTTAATGTGATAAGACAACGTAACACATGGGTGATCTACCAATGGGGATGTATTTTGGGAGGACTTTCTATGGAAAATTGTTTCCAATTTACGCATTAGATACGTGAAAGAAATCTGAAAAATTCCATACGGCCAGCGTTAGTCAGACGTGAACTCACTATCAACTTCCAGTGTTCAGTGATTTATCCATTTGGCCTTACTCTTTGAACTTTCTGTGTTTTTTCTCCCAGCTAACTGCCTGTTAAAAATCTTTTTTATAATCAAACCCCATTCACATGCTTATTTATCCTTATGCAAACACAGATGCATTTTTATTCAGCAGGGCTTTGCAGTCGGAGCCGGAACTAGTTCAAGTTACAATGTTTTATTAGAGTCAGAGCTCGAGCAATATATTCTTTAAATAATTCTTGGCTCCAGCTCCAGATTTATTTTTCCTTTTTAATACGTTTAGGCATTAAGCTCCAAATTTCCATAGAGTTGCTGAAGAAATTAGCACCTTGTAAATATTTAAAAAATTTTGTAAATCTAACCAAAAATTCTCTAACATCTTATATTTTTAACATACTACTAGAGATATGTTATTGACACAACCTATTTATTTTTTAAATTAGACAATTAATTAAACAAAATTTATTTACATCTATTGCGATCAATAACGTTTACTATATTTTAGTATCAAATAAAAATTAAAATGTTACATTAATTTTATTTATAATATGTTAAGCACTGTCATAGTTTTTCTAATATTGTTCAAGATGAGAATTACAATAAATTAATTCCAAGCATGAAAATTTATTATTATTAGAATTAATTTGCATTGAGGATCTTTATAAATAATAATAATGCACAAAATTATTTATATTCGTATTTTTGTTGTATTTTGATATGTCGTATTATTTCCAACCAAAACTACAAAAATCAATTATATTTCTATTTACGCGTTTAATTTTATAATTAACTGATACATATGTGAACTAGGAAACGAGACGAGAAATCCAGAATATACAACATATATTCTTTACATGATTACATTCTCTTTAATTTTTAGAAAAGTTAATTTAAACAAATGTCTCCAATGCTTTTATATTTCTTGAAATCTTAATGTGCGTATTGCGTACGTTTTTTTTTAATTTAAGGCGTTAAAAAAGGAACCGCAACAATTTT
The DNA here is from genome assembly GCF_000671375.1 of Centruroides sculpturatus. Classification (NCBI taxonomy): domain Eukaryota; kingdom Metazoa; phylum Arthropoda; class Arachnida; order Scorpiones; family Buthidae; genus Centruroides; species Centruroides sculpturatus. The sequence continues at coordinate 113,134 of NW_019385731.1, read as the reverse complement.
ATACAGATGTGATATGGAATTGATGCTTTAAGGGGTTAAGAATAAAGGGGCCTGAATGGACTTGCTAAAAATGGGCCATCTTAGTGCCCATCAAAATTCAGTATGGTCTGTTTTTTGTTACGAACTTTTAATTTACATTATTTAATTATTACAATTAAACAAAAAATATGTATTTTTAATTAAGAAACAAATTATTATTTAAAAAATACTGTATTTTAAATCAAAAATTAAGTTTTGCGATTAATAACGGCAGATGGCGCTAAAGCAGGAAATTTAAATTGAAAGAATCGAATATCAGGATGTCGAGTTTTTGCTATGAAAGGTTAATAAGAGAGTTTATTTTATATTATAATCAATTGTTGTGTACAGAAAACAGAATGAAAGAAAATTACATAAAACTGAATTGGATGAAGCATAAAGTGAGACGACTTCGCCGTCGTTCGGCCATTTTAGCACTTTCCATTCTTCCCTTTCAGCATCCTGTCTATGAAAGTAAACATTCGATTCCCAGTCATCATTTTAAATTCTCAGAAAAGAGCTATACATGCCTTTGCTATTTATTACGTGATTCTATTGAAAATGGAGAATACCAAACAATTGGAGTGAAGAGAATTGTAGAAAATGCTTTGAATGTGTTAACTTCATCGGGTGATAACCATTTAGAACTTGAAAATCCAGAAGAACTGCTAGTTTATTTCTGTAGATTAGTTGTCGAGAATCTCGGCCAAAAATTCATTCAATTTCCAAAAAATGGTGAAAGTTTCGACAACATCTTGAAAGGTTTCGAAGAATTTGGTTTTCCGCAGTGTTTCGGCGTCGTCGGCATCCGTCGCTTTCCGACTAACGTCGAAGACTGCAATAATTTTACGCTTTTTGCTGTTTGTGATTATGCTAATCGTTTCTTCCACATTGAAATTAACTCGAATTCGAATCGTACCAACGAACAAATATACGATAGTTCTAATCTGAATGATATCTTGGCTCAAGAAAATGTAAGCAACATTATTAAAGACAGAGATGTAATAGTTTCCCCCTGCTTAATAGCAGATAATAGTTTTCCCCTCAAAGGAAATTTAATAACTCCTTATAAAACAAGTAATTTAAACGAACAGCAAGAATTATTTAATCAGAAATTAAATGTCATTCAAGATATTATGAAGAAAACTTTTGCAAAACTAAAATCGAGATTTGTGTGTTTGAGCAGTGACGGAATTGATGAAATGTTGATTCATACCTGTTGCATCTTGCATAATATCTGTGAAATATTAGGTGATACAACAGAAGATTATTGGTTATTAGAAAATGAGTATGATGAATGGGATGAAGTTTCGAACACAGAAAGTCCAGAAGCACTAATTACTAGAGAGAGTTTTTTACAACTTTTATGTAATTAACTTTTTTTATTCTTTTACAATACACTTATTCCCATCTACTGTACATGAATAATTGGGACTGAGTAATCGACCATAAACACAGAATTCTCAAACTTTGGGTTTTATTTTCAATGTTAAATTTTGAATTCGTTCCAAGACTACATATTACTGCTGTTTTAAAAACAAAATTTCAGAAAAATGAATTCTTTTATTAACTATATATACTGTGCAATGGTTTATAGTGCTGTAAGTCATTTTCTTAAGCCCAAAGAATAAAAAACAAAACAGTAATATAACTTATGACCAGGGCTGTGGAGTCGCGTAAAAATCTACCGACTCCAACTCCGACTTTTCCTTACCAATCCGACTCCGACTCCGGCTAAAACACCAAAACCCCACGACTCCGACTCCGACTCCACAGCCCTGCCAGGGCTTTAGAGTCACGTAAAAATCTACCGACTCCGACTCTTCCTTACAATCTGACTACGACTCCGGCTAAAACACCAAAACTCCACGACTCCGACTCCACAGCCCTGCTTATGACAGATACCATACCAATGAGTGAGTGCAGTGACCTTTTAGCTCAAACATCCTGTTTGCACAGGTGCCAACCCCAGTTTATAGTACCATGTAATCTCCCATTTCACAAAAGGTCAAAACCTTTCATAAAAGCTGAAATTTTGGTGCATAAATTTCCAATTATGATTGTCAAATTCTCAAACACTGACGTCCATGAAAATTGAAGATGTAGTGTATAAACCTTTAAACTCCATTCATTTATAAAACTAATTTGAAAAGAAACAAACAAGTGAAAGTGCCAGAAGTAAAAGTCAGTGTAATTACTACAAGAATTATCATCATCTATTGTTCTTAAATTTATATTTTTGCATCTACTTTTTTTCCCCTCCATATAATCAGATATACAGAAGGAAAAAAGTCTTAAAGAATATTTTATCAAATAATGTATAATAGTAAATGATTCAAATTAATTTTTCTGTTTAATGACAATCACAAGTCTTGAATTTCATGTAAAATAAAATTGCAGAAATCAATAAGTTACAGAATAGCTTATTTTCTATTATATTTTCCATTACTGTCATTAGTATCAATAATTGTTCAACAATTATTGATACTAATTGCCCAAGCTCAAATTGGAAGATATTGATGAAACTGAAACTGTCTTATATTATGTGAATTACAAAATTCTTTCTAATTTTTGTATAATGAATACAACAAAAGTTATAAAAACATCATGATAATGAATTTATTCACTACTTTTAGTCATATTTGTATTTATTGTCTCTAGAAACTATCAAAACTAAAAACCATAAATAAAATCTATAAATATGATTAACATATCTTCCATTATTTCTTTTAAAACAACATTAACAATAATGGAAATTTTATTATAAGAAAAACTGAAACAAAATTCCAATTAACTTTGCAAGGTCCAAAATGTTAATAAGGAACAAACCTCAGACTAGAATTTATTAAAAAATCAAAAACTTTAATAAACTAGAAATGCAACTACTAGGCTTTCTAACAAACAATATATAACAAAAGTTTATCTTAATAAATGTAAAAATTTCAATATACTCAAGATCAGGGAAAATTAATCTATTATAAAAACCATAAATCAGCTCCAATGACTTACAATTGATCATCTACACACAGACCAGCAGAAATGAAGGTTAGTTTGCTCTGTATTCTTGTTCTTATATGGTTGAGTTAAGGCTAGGATATCTTACTCTCCAACTAATAAATATGCTGAATTTGTAGTGATCACTCTGTGTACACAGAATCATTTAGTATGGTGAATAACTAAAACTATTCTGCTGACTTGGCAAAAGCACTTAATTTGTTGAATATTTTTCATTAAAAGATTCATTAATACCTGAGGATCAAAAGTATCAAAGTTATCCATGGGATCACCAGAATTAAGATTATAACATGCAGTTTCTACAAGATGGCCAGTAATGAACCACCAATTCCTTTTCACAACACCACAACAGGGACACACCAATAGTTCTGCAAACAATAAAAAAAAAAGTCCAATACACATAAATATACCAGAAATATCCAGCCCAAATTATACTTACTAAAACTAATGAAAAAACAAATAAAAACATTTGTTCTTTCATTAGTTTTAGTTAAACAAACAAAAAAACCAGCATATCCTTAATAGTTTCTATGTATATATACAACAACAAGGATTTGACTGATTGAGAATCCTCCCCTTCTAAATGCTATAGTCCAGTGTTTTTCAACCTGTGGGTTGCGACTCCCTTGGGGGTCGCAAAGCCTTACACGGGGGTCGCGGGTAAAAGAAAAAGACAAGTGTTTGTAGGTCCTACACAACATTAAAAAAAACTACAATTTCAGCGAGAATTACGGCCCACCCCAGAAAATGATAGCGGAAAAAGTGTTGAGCTGATCTGCAAAAAGAAATAAAAAGTAGAAACGTAGAAGCTGAAAATTCTGATCCTAAACAAAAAAAAAAGGTCAACATCTTCCTGTGCCAAATGTTATAATTAAAGGAAGTTTCATACTTTGTGTGTGTTAAGTTATTGTCGATTCTTCTGAAATTTTCACTTTAATCAACAATAATTTGTCTCAACAGAGAGAAAATTAAATACATAGTTTTTAAAATCACTGATATAGTTTTAATATGGCCCTAGAGGGTTGCCAGAATTTTTTAACTTGTAAAGGGGTCGCGTATTCAAGAAGGTTGAAAAACACTGCTATAGTCAAATATGATGAGAGTTAGGTGGTCTTGTATACCATGTAGCCCTTAACCAATTTGCTCCTGCTAATCTGACATATGGGACCTGTATTCCTCCATTCTGAGGATAAATCAGATGAAGCCATCTGGTCTACCCATTTCTTTAACGTCTTGCAGTAGTCCAGCACAAAAATCACTGTAGCAGCATCCAGCTTAGATAACTAAGAATGAAGATTTATAATGCTGTTACCCTCAATATTATTGCCTCAGAATCAACAAGTTATCAGAGAAACAGACCAACAGTCTAATTGTGTGGCATAATACAAGACTTTGCAGACCTGTAGTAAAGCCAATGCTTCTATAAGAACAACACCATTTGTATACCAGCAGGATCAAATAAGTAGTGGGTATTTGTTTACACAGTCTGGGAATGAATTTATTCACTTTCTGTTAATTCTAATGGAAAAATTGATTTAGACTTCAAACAGCCTCATGGAAAAAATTAAATTCAAACTAAGAGGCACAACTGTACATATATACAGTATAAATGTGTTGTAGAATTCTCTGGCATTGCTAAATTTACACTATGCCTGTACCATACCAAATAGATTAATACTACAGTATATATATATAGTATTAATATGTTATATGCTAATTATCAAAATATTTTATTAAGTACAGTACTGTAATTTTATTTGATAATATAAATTAAATGACATTTATAATTTTTCCATTTAATATTTTATAAGTTCATTTAAAATTTATGGTACAGTACAACACTTAGAATTTTCTGTTACATTAACTTTTGATCTTTAATTAATATTCCAAAATAAAAAGTACTTTTACCTGATTTTTCATCTTTCAGAAATTTCAAATTTCTAATAATTCTGCAACTCTCTCAATATTTTATGTACCTAATCTACATTATACATTTTTATCTTATTTCTTTCAATTCTAAAGTGCATATTTTTTCATATTTTAACATTTCTGAAAGTAAGATGCATCTTATAGTCAATGGCACCTTGACATTGTCAATTGTAGAAGGATGCATTAATACGCCACCCAACTGTGGTCAGAGGCCTTGCCTCACTGCTTATTCCATATTTTTCTCTTATAACTGGATTTGTATAATCCCTGTAAAGAAATTGAACTAGGGTCTCAAAAATACCCATGATGAAATGATAATAGTTATTACATGCATATGAGTGAACTTCATATCTGTTCATTCTGTTGTCACTTCAGTTATGTGAATTAGTAATACTACAAGAATTCAACTGAAGTTTGATTCTATTTGCCATTTAAAATATATTCTAAAAGATTTTTTAGTTTTAATACTTTATCAAAATTAATTCTATTACGTAATCAAAACAGTATTGTAGTAGAAATGCAAAAAAGGAGCATATTCAGTAGGAAGAATACTACTACTCCTTATTTTAGTGTTTTAGATCTAATTAGATCTTGTTTTAGATACAAATAACTTTTCACACCCAACTTAATCTAAGTGCCACAACAATTTGGATATAACAATGGTAGCTTATATAAACCTATATGCTAACAATGATCAGAATTCACAGTAAAGAATTCAACAATAAAGGACAAACTGCATAGCATAATAACAACACTATATCTTAAGCAGATCAGAAGCAGAGGTATGTAAGTATACCTTTGCTTATTGATTGTAAATAAATTTATAAAGTTTTGTTGTTATATGTTAAAAAATGCTTTAGCCTTCAACTTAAATTGATATTGCCTCTTACAAAGAACAGAATTTTATAATTATAGAAATATAGTAATTCAAATTTATAAACTATCAAGATTTTTAATGGGCCATTAAATTTGAAATCATTACTCATATTAGTTTATATTATTGATAAAGAACTATAAATTTATCTATGAATATTTTTAAAGATAATGAATTTGTAGTAAAACCATTTATTATTTAATTAAGTATTTATATATAATTGTTGTAAACAAAACAATTAATACATATATGTTATATACTTTAAAACAATGTAAAAATGTTTGCAATTACATAATTGAGGTAGTGTGTTAGCAAAGCCTCTTCTATGTTGCTCATAGAATCGAGTTTGTTCTCAAAATTCAATTGGTCAATTTTGATTCAATTTTATCATTTTACATAATATTAGACAAAGAAATTAAAAATGTAATAAAAATTGGGAGTCCATGGTTTTGTTTGAGATACACAGTTACTAGCACAAATGCACACAATTTTTTAAAATTATTTTTCATGCCAGCATGTAGCATGCTGTGGTAGCAGTAAGTCATTGTCTTAGGTAGTCCCAAAACATTATTATTGACTTGCTATCACTTTAACTCAATTCTTACAAACTTGATTTTAATGAAAAACCAAACTTAGTAGTAACTTTTTAAAAAGACCATTTTTTTACTATTGAACACAAGACTGTGTTGTTATTAAAACACTTGGCGTTTATCCACTTTATTCAGTTGAGTTAAGTGTTTTAATAAGTGTTTTAATAATAACACAGTCTTGTGTTCAATAGTAAATAAATACGAAAACACGGTTTCAAAAAACTAATCAAAGACCATTTTTATTTAAACAATGTACCATCAATCAATTAGCTTTAAAAAAAATGTTATATTTTCTTATGCATGATTAACATAAATTTTAATAAATTACATGTAATGTATTATAGTAAATGAAAATTTCTTAGTCAAATCTGTCATATTATGTTTAAATAAATATTATAAAAAGTAATAAAATTTTGTGATTCTTTAAATGGTTATCTTGAGATAATCAACAACATAGTTATACAGCATATAATAATCTTTCTTGCCTTATTGTAGAACATACATGTTTTCAAAACTGGATAAATCAAGCAATATATGTTACCTTATTTGAGTCTTCAGTTTCAGTTTATTTCTGTTTTAATATATTTTAACTTAAACCTGAAAAAAATTGTTTTTATTACAAATTGAAAATATCACAAATCAGTAATAAGTCTGTTAAGCTATTAAATAAAAAGAAACCAAACTGTTTAACAAAGCTAAAAATAATCTATTAGAAATGTTTTCAGCCTGCTTCAGTTAACTATAACCAGTTAAATGAAGAACATATCTAATACTGCCTATCTTTCTCTGAATTTATCATTGATTGGCAGATGCTGCTGAGCATCTGTAAATCTGGCTATCCCAAATCTGGTCTGTAGATTTACTTTTCACTTTAGTGGGTTATAGTTAACCAAAACTAGCTGAAACCATTTCTAGTAAATTACTTTTGACTTCCTTAACAAGCAGTTTGAGTTTCTATTATTTAAATATAAGTTTTTCCAAGGTTTATTTTTGTGACAAAAACATTGTTTTGCCACAGAAAAGTCATAGCATGGTCCATGGGAAGGCAGTAAACAATTTCCCATGCAGATCCCATTCACAATTTCCATGTGCAGAAATTCCATTTTGAAAAGTCACTCTGTGCTTATATTCTGCAGATCACTAAGTTTTCTCCAATTTGGTTTGTACTTCTAACATTCTTTGATCAACTTTTACTCCTCTCATATCATTCTTCTTCAATCCCTTCTTTATTCTTTCATTGGCTTTATTCTGTGACAATGCACGAAGCACCCCCTATGCTTCGGTACCACTTGACCGAATGGTTGACATCATGTTGGCAATGACTAAGTCGTCAGGACTGACACCACTGTGTCTTACAGACAGACACAGAAACCTCGATGGCCGTTAAGTTCATTTTTTGTGCGAGCGGTCACATCTGTAGGCAGTCAGATTCAGGATGGAAAGGGATTGAGCACTGTACAACTTGATTATGAAAAATAATAACTATTTATTGATTATATAAAATTTGACATATAAGATTTAAGTGTGTGAGAGAGAGAGAGAGTTTACAACACTCACACATGATATTTACCTGAAGATTGCTCTCTTGATTTGGGCCTTTTTTCAGAGAAGACACTATAGTCCTTGGTGGATAATTTGGGTCATCGGCTATCAGCGGATCACTGGCTATTGGTGGGATATCGGCAGAGAAGTGTATCTGAGTGCACACATGACCAATCTTCCGAGGACAGACAAACTCTCTGTGTCGTCATCAAAATTTCCTTTTTTTGGGGGGTCCTTCCCTCTTTCTTCTCCTGCCTATTTTTGGAAATGTTGATTTCTCCATCTAATAATGATTTTTGTTATTAGATTCCTGGTGACACATTCAATGTGTCACCAGGAATCTATTCAATGTGTCACCAGGATTTTTGTTATTAGATTCCTGGTGACACATTCAATGTGTCACCAGGAATCTAACTAAGGAAGTGACTCAAGTGAAAGATAAAATCATATCCTCCGACAATTAAATTATTTTTCCCCCTGGGAAAATTTTACCACAAATAAATTTCACAAATAAAATAAAATAAATTTTACAACAAAAAATAAAGGAAAAATTTTAATTTTTCACCCACGAATTTTCGTCAAGTCTGGGCTCTCACAATTCTCACTTTGATCAGTATGTAATAAACATGTATGTTTGTTTGTCTATACTTGTTTGTCTTAAGTTTCATGTAAATTAAAATTTTTTCTTGTTATTTAATTATTCTTGGACTTTTTTAAATTTCTTCTTCAATGTTCTCTGCTTCAATTGTTCCTCCTCTTTTTCCATTCTTTTGTTATTCAACTTCCAAATGCTTATCTTCTTCAACTCTTTCTGTGTATGACTTACATGCATTTTAAACTTTTTCAAGAACTCCTGTCTGATAAGAACTTTACAGCATCAGTAATAATATTGCTTCAACCCAACTTTTGTACACTGGACTGCACTGATTGATGCTTATGATAGACTCAAGAACATAACTATCAGGAAATTAAATACTTTTCGAGAAACCTCTTTCTACAGTGCATTGCTGTGGAACAAGCACTTTGATCAAAGGAAAAGAAGTACTTTGATCAAAGAAATCATTTCTGGGTACTTATGACCAAGGATTGACTTTTTAAAACACTTTTACATAACAACAACATATTCTTCTCCTTGTGGAGACTACATAATCATCTCTCCTAATATAACATATCTAATCAATATTCTATAAATTGATATTCACACCAAATATTGTATAGTAGGATGGAGAAATCACTGAGATTGGCATTATATGTGCATTTTATCTCACATATAACACTGATCTCAGTGTTATATGTGAGATTTCTCCATCCTACTATCTAGTCAATATCTTCACACTGAAAAAAATGGGCTGGAACCAAAGGCATAATGCTGAACAATGAAACTGACTTACGGCAATATTCAACAAACAAGGGTTGAGTTTGAGGAACCAGAAGATCTTCATATACATAAAATTAAAAGAGAATTTTGACAGATAATCAAAGTATTCTTAGTCAAGATTCGCTTTTAATTTGAAGCACCAGTGTATTTATTATTTGTTCTTTGTAATTTGTATTGAAATTAGCATAAAATGTGCTAATTAAAAAAAAATTATATATTTTACCATAGGTATTTTAGTACAATTTCAAAAATAATTGATTGCATGTGATTAGTCATCCAACATTATCATCAACCTTATCATTATCAACACAGATGAAAAATTAACAAGATTAAAAATTTAGAAGAAAGTAGGAAAAGTAAAACATTTGGTTAGAAGCAGTGCATTTCCTAGTTTCCTACTTCTATGTGGAAAAAATAGGACCTCTGGGAATCCTGATTATAGCTCCATGGCTCTATTCAGACAATGTGCAGCTTCTGCTAAAGATTCATGACTTTACATACAAAGCTATTCCAAATTCTCTCTGCATTGAAAATAGCTGCAAACAGGAGAATTATGACACTATCTAAATACACACAGAGTTGTTAATGTCTCAGTTATTTAATTATACCTAATACTGTTTTTAAACAAGATAACCTCTCTATATATTATCTACAATGATATGAGAGCATTACTGCTGAATAAACAGATGAATGATAAATCAATTGACTAGAATTCATTTTCTAATTGCTATGTTCTCAATCTAGTTTCTCTCAATTTCTTCCAGTAGGCTTTTATACTAGATTTACAACTTTGTACCCTTTTCTTTCAATCTGGTAAACCTGAAAGATTGCATACAGAATAGGATTAAGACTAAATATCATTTGCTGCAGAATAATTAGCATAGATTTAAATGTTGTTTTAATCTGTGCAGAAAATGAATTACTGAATTTTAGTAATATGTGAAAAAAAATTCCAAACTGTTTTTAGAGTGTAGTTTGTTCTATACTGAAAAATTTTATCATCATTTATATAATTAATTGATATCTGGTATATAATATAAAATTAATATTAAAAAAGTGTAGTATAAGAATTCAATCTGCTTAATTTAAGGGAACCAACTTTATTTTCCTTAATAAAATCATTCTTTCGGATACTATCAAGCCATCTTCAGTTACAACTTTTGCTTCTTGTATTTGTTCTTTGAGAAATTCTATCATTACATTCATTTTGGAATATTGTTTAAATCTTGTTCCACAACTTTTGAAATTTTAAAAACTTTAAAAGTTGTGTTCAAAAATGTCACTAAAAATTTTTAACAATCCAATAAAAATTGCACATTATTGATTATTATTAACCTTTTTAACAATTTATAATAAGTAAACTTTTGAAATTTAAAAATTTTAAATGTTTCAGGACAAGATTTAAACACTAGTCTAAAACAAACATAATGAGGTATTTGTTTTTCCTTGAGAAATTCCAAGAAACAGAACTGAGGATGGCAGCTTGATAACAGCTGAAAATGTTTTTATTAAAGAAAATAAAAAACCAAGAACTTTCCAAAACTAGTATATATTAATTAACACACATACAAGAAAAGAAGACACCTATACCAGCATACCTCAAATTAGTAATAATTTTAAATTGAATTTATAATGTGTTCATAAAACCTTGTTTGATTTTAATTTGTCCATTTTGTTCTGCATTATATTTACCTAAATATGTCTCTTATATACAGATGAAAACATTAGTAAAAATTAGTCATTTGAGGTATGTTGGTGTGGGTGTCTTGTATGTATGAAAATACTGGTAGTTTGCTTAAATTAAGCAGACTGAAGTAATTAATACAAAATTGTAACAAGTTTTGTGAGAAAGTATAAAGAATGCTTTCAATACTAGAGAAAAACAGCAATTCAAAATTTCTTATGGGTTTAAATACATGTGCATGTTATAGAAGCAAAAGCCTCTTTAATATATCAGTATAAATGCATCTCAAAAAGTGAAAAATAAGCAATTAAATTCAATTTTCATAATTTTTCTTTTCCTCTTTTATTTTATATAATGTGTTAACTTATGTAAGTTGTATGTGTTAACTTATGTAAGTTGTATGTTTTAAGTTTATAAATTCCATTTTACCATATCTGTTTATCCCAAGTTTGTGAAACATTATGTTTTCCATATTAATTGTCAATAATAAGTCAGTTATAATAGTTTTTAATTGTAACCTCTGCAATCAGAAAATTGTACATTAAGTAAGTAAACTAGAAATGAAAATTATCTTTACAAAATACATTAATGTAATTAAATGATATAGAAGCATTGTTGTTGTTTGAAATGTTAATAAAAAAAAAATCATATAAACAAATACAAAATGAGTAATATTGTGTTAAGCTTTATAATCTGATCTGTTCTTAATGAGACAATAATAATAATGAACTATTATACAATTTAAAAATATTTAATAACATTTCTAACAACACATCAATTCAATTAAGCTATTAGCACCATCATATACTTTCATTCTAAATTTATTATAACTCACATTACAAAATATTTAATTTTAAAATATTTACAATGTGAAACTATGTTTTTTAAAGCTAATTTGTGCAATCATTCATCAAATTAAGACTTATATACAGATTCATGTTAACATTAGTACAAAGCCAGTCTTTCCATACAATGCTATATAATTTTCTTTGTAGAATAAAATGAATTTAAATTATAATTAAAACAGTGTTGAAAATATGCTATTAAATATGATAATGAAGTCAACAATGATTTTTTAATTTCATTATCTTATGATCAAGCCCATATATAAACAAATCAGTAGATTCATGTATAAAGTATATTTAAACAGCTGATTTCTAAAATTAATAATAGAAATATGAATTTATTTTTTTAAATATGGGATATTCCAAAAGCAAATTAACCAAGATTCATTTTTAAGAATGATTAAAATAGCTGCATGTTATTTGTAATTCAATTATCTGTAATAAAGCAATAAAATTATTAATAGTACATGGCTGTTCCAAAGCAGTTTAGCTATTCTTGAAAATAAATCTTGGTTAACTGATTTTTAAGCCACCCTGTATGCTCCTTGAATTCATATTATAGCTGTTGTTTTTCTTAAAACTTTTTGTAAAATCATAACTTTTCATTATCTCCTTGCAATAAACACCCCCAAAATATCAAATATTTTGTGATGAAGCAATAAAAGGTATCTTTCTAATTCATAGAAAATTTAAAACTTTTATTAAAATCAATAAAAATTAATTTTTGTATATCTATTCTACAACGAAAATTATATTTCTTATATACAACTTAAACAATATTAAAGATTTTAAGACTAACCTTGTATATCTTGTAATACAGTTCCTTTGGTAACATAATATACAAGTTATTCTTTGTTTGGCAACAACAGAACAAATGATTTAATATTTCAAAATAACATTTTTGCTAATAAATTCAGAACAAATAAACAAAAATTATGCTAAATTAATTAGTAAGTGCATTTATAAATAGTAAAAAAAAAAATTCAGAGTATATAACAGATTAAAAAAGTTACACTACTATTATCAGAAAAGAGTTCTTTAACCACTAATATTATCAGATTAACAATTTAAAAGTAATAGAAGAGATACATATCTTACAAAGTTATACATTTGTAAATGTATAAAATTGTTAATTTTCTTAATATTTTAGATATTAAACATTCCTTATTCATTTATATATTATAAGCTAAGTGTATTCTATATACAGTTGACTCTCGATTATCCGACTTGCAGATAAATGTGCCAATTATAACAATGAAGTGGTCATCTATATATACTAATATACTTTATATACTATATATTTCATAATCTAACTGATAAAAACAGATTCATCTATATTATTTTTTTATTATTTTATATGTTTACATTTCATTTTTTTGTAAAAGTTAATGTAACAAATGCAGTTACAGTGTATTCTATATTACGTATAAAATTTTTCAATTTGCTGCTCTGGAAAAATTGAGAGTCAATTGTAACATTAAATTAATTATTTTCTTAAAACGTTGAATAAAAAAAATGAACTTTGTAATACAATAGCCATATTGTTGATATATCATAAAGTTGTGATGCAAAATAAAATAATTCTTAATGTACAAACTAATCTAAAAGATAAATTAAGGCATTCTTTAACAAAGTGTAATGAGTTAAAATAGTATAAATAAATGAAAAAAATTATGAACACAGCTTTAAATATGTTTAAATACTATTTTTTTCCTCAGTCCAATAATTAAAAACAAAGTACACTTTTTCATTTAGAAAAATAATATATATATTTTTTGATATTATCTGTAAATTGATTTACAGGACGAATGATGAAGTAAGGTTACTGAAACATTACATAAGATAATATGAATTTTATTGATAGCACAGTAGAGATGGCTACAAAAATTTAGCGAAAACTTATGATCAACTCACACGCAAACTGACACACATACATACAAACACAAACATTTAGTACAAGACAAACACAATGATGGGTTTTTAATAAAAAGCTATACAATCAGGGCCATGTAATTGGTCTGTGTTTCTTTTTTGGCGGATTTTCTTCAACTAAACTTTCTTCAGATGTTCGGACCTACAAAATACATCAATTTTAATTTTAAATGGTAATTTCATCAAATAAATTTTAAGATTTAAAAAACCTATCACTGAAAAAAATAAAATAATAATTTTTAAGGAATATACCATGATGGCATGCATGGTTCATATACCATGAAAATATTTGGGATAAGATTATACATAAATCTGATTAAGCCTAAACTGGGGGTCGTCAACCTGCAGCTCTTTTAATGTATAATTGAGGCTCTTTTTAAGTTAGTAAATAATATGCAAATAACAAAATAAAATTTTTAATTTAAGTAAAACAAAAAGATAACTTGTAAACTTCATTAATTATTTATCACTTTACTATCAGAGTAAAAACAAAAGTTAATAATAATAATTTATTATTGCCTTGAGGAAAAACATGCCAAACTAACCTAGCAAAGGAAGAATTTAGCACTTTAGTAGATGGTGCTTAAGGGATGGTATCATATTGTCATAATATTTTGTGAGCATCTTTGGCAGTTTTGTCCATGGCTCTCATGCTTTTGTCTAAAAATATAACCTGTGGAGATATCACGTGACTGTAAGGAAAATTTAAAATCAGAGAAATAAACCATCACGAATACTCCAATGCAGTTTCTCCTGCCCAATTTATTAAAAATGGCAAAATGAACAATCATGGTATGGTAGTGTTATTTATTCATGTTTAGTTCATTAATTATTATAATGTGCAAAAGAAAAATATTGAATAAGAGGTCCTTCTAATATTGAGGGTAATATTTAATATGGTTAAAAAAAAAAGAGAGAGAGAAAAGTAGAAGAAAATCAAGAATTTAGAAGTGAATGGACTGAATCTTATGCAGTTGTTGCAAATTTAACAGGATTCCCAGTGTGTTTAATATTTTAAGAAAAGTTTTCTAATAAAAAAAATCAAATGTATAAAAGCACTTTTTAAATAAACATGAAGCATTTGCAAACACTTATCGTGAGAAATAAGAAAAGCAGTAGATCAGGCATGGCCAACATATGGCCCGCGATCAATCTTTCAACGTTAGCTACTCAACTCCAAATAGCTTGATGAAAAATTCTGACGCCTAAAAGAAAAAAAAAAAAAGGTCAACAACTCGCTGTCTGGTTAGAGTTAACCCTCCATTACAAATCTCTTAAGTACAGCGTAGAATGTTGATAAAGCATGGTAATATGAAAAATGTATCTGTAATCTCTATGTACAATTTAGTCTGTTTGGAGCGACACCACAATAAGATCTCGCACCACCTCAAAATCTTCCTAGGGCAGCCTCTGGTTCGGCCTGTGAAAAAAGTTTTCTTTCCAATTCAGCCTGGGGGCAAAAACTGTTGGCCACCCCTGCAGTAGATGAATTTCAACATAAAATGAACTTAAGTAAAGGTACACTTTCAAATCGGATAAAATCAACTAATAATTCAACAACTGCTAGTTTTGTTGCCGCACTAAAAATAGTGAAACGGGAAAGTCATTTACAGATGGCCATTTTGTGAAAGATTGTTTTATTAAAATGTCTGAATATCTTTTTTGTGATTTTAAAAATAAAAGAAAAATAATTGCTAAAATAAAAGACATGCCATTGTCCGCTAAGACTGCAAGAGACAGAACTGTTCGTATGGCAGATGACTATACTAACTAGTCAGCAGGTTACAGATTTAAATTCAACACTAGGATTTTCTACTGCCTGCAATGAATCTTGCAATGTGAATGATATTGCACAGGTTGTTCTTATTTGTAGATATGTTATGTATATTCTGACAGACCTCAGGAAGAGTTACTTGATATACTGCCACTTACAGGACAAACTCGAAGTGACGATATCTGAAGAATCTGCTGTTACCAATTGTTTGACAAGTAAAAAATTGATATTAATAAAATAGTATCAATTGCAACCAATGGNTCAGGAAGAGTTACTTGATATACTGCCACTTACAGGACAAACTCGAAGTGACGATATCTGAAGAATCTGCTGTTACCAATTGTTTGACAAGTAAAAAATTGATATTAATAAAATAGTATCAATTGCAACCAATGGAGCACCAAGTATGAAAGGTGAAGAGAAAAGTTTTGTTTCTATGCTTAAAAATCAAATTTTGCATGATGTTTTTCCTTTTCACTGCTTAATCCATTGAGAGGGACTTTATCACAAAGCTTTTCAAAAGAAATAACATTAGTTATGGACCTGGTTGTACAAACTGTGAACAAAATAATGGCAGGACCACTATATCATCAGAGATTTTGTGAACTTCTTAATGAAGTCAATAGCCAATATTCTGATCTTTTACACAACAAAGTAAGATGGCTTTCCCGAGGAGCGATGTTAACGTGATTTGATGCTTGCATTGAAGAAATAAATTTATTTGAAACCAAAATATTTTTGAATACATTGAGCTCAATAATCATGATTAGTTACAATAATTTTATTTTTAGGTGGACATGATGTCACATTTAAACACACTAAACAAAAAACTGCAAGGGAAGGGAAGGGAAATATATATATCTATTTTTGCTTTTAGAAGAAGTACTTGCTTTTGAACAAAAATTATGTTTGTTTATTGCAGACTTGGAAAGGCACATTGTCACATTTTCAATAAACTCATTTTAACAAAAAAAAAAAAGTTTTAGTCTCATTTTCAAATATATATATTTTATAATTCAAGTTGCTGATTTGCGGCTCAGTAGGTATTTTGGTAAATGAAAGGCTAAGAATGGTTCTTTACAAAAAAGTGATTGCCGACTCCTGGCCTAAACCATTAGCAAATCAGAGAAAAGTAGTGACTAGCATCATGCATTAATTAATATTCCTTACCCAACAATTATCTTATAGCTCATTGGAAAATAAACTACAATCTAGAAAGAACTATACAGTCGACCCCCCTATAATTACGGTCCCTATAGTTACGATTCCTATAAAACTACGAAAAAATTGCTACCGGTATCCGTAAAAAATAGTAAAAGTTCCCTATAAACACCTCAAACGTCATCGGGAAGCCGAACTACTTTCCCGCCGTCCGTAGCGCCACGCTACGGAGAGATTTCTATCGTCTGGACAGTATTATATAAATTATATATAAATTAGGTACTGTACATATAATTATATATTAATTATATATAAATTAGGTACTGTATATATAATTATATATTAACTTATTGTAACTTTGTTATAATTAAATATATAATTTCCGCCGTCTAGCGTGGCGCCACGCTACGGAGATTTTTACGCTAACTATCGTCTGTCAGTATGTAAATTAGGTACCGTAAGTCTAATACAGTACTGTAATTTTATACATTTCTTGT
>NW_019385731.1:70598-90859 GCF_000671375.1 Centruroides sculpturatus | reverse complement strand
TCGAATGGTGACACTCGGTAAGTAATCCTACAATTTTTTGTTTATAGCGTAGTTTATACGGATTATTCCCAAAAAATATATACGTATTTTGGAAATGTTGAGTCGGATTAGTCTAGAATCGATTAATTTTATGGAAGAAAATCTTTCAAACAGCCGTAGTCCGTAAACTTGATACGTGTCGGGTTGTGATTGGAAGGATTCGTAAGAAAGCGGATTCCTAGAGAATGGAACGTATCTCTATCTTATAGGGGGGTCGACTGTATACACCAAGATACAAACTTACATTGATTTATAATAAATTAATCATTATAACTCATTTCTTTATCTACATACTAATGTTTATTTTTATAAATTAACTACATTTAAAAACTCCGAACAATAAAAATAAATATTAAAAATTATCAAGATTCTACAATAATCTTTTAATTGATTATTGCAATTACTCATTCAAAATAAAGCTTTGATATAATTATAATGTTTATCATAATAATGGAGACTGTTTTCATGCATGTTAATGTTTTCTGAAATGATCAATCAATCAAATTTTTATATATTGGTATGGTAGTGTTATTTATTCATGTTTAGTTCATTAATTATTATAATGTGCAAAAGAAAAATATTGAATAAGAGGTCCTTCTAATATTGAGGGTAATATTTAATATGGTTAAAAAAAAAAGAGAGAGAGAAAAGTAGAAGAAAATCAAGAATTTAGAAGTGAATGGACTGAATCTTATGCAGTTGTTGCAAATTTAACAGGATTCCCAGTGTGTTTAATATTTTAAGAAAAGTTTTCTAATAAAAAAAATCAAATGTATAAAAGCACTTTTTAAATAAACATGAAGCATTTGCAAACACTTATCGTGAGAAATAAGAAAAGCAGTAGATCAGGCATGGCCAACATATGGCCCGCGATCAATCTTTCAACGTTAGCTACTCAACTCCAAATAGCTTGATGAAAAATTCTGACGCCTAAAAGAAAAAAAAAAAAAGGTCAACAACTCGCTGTCTGGTTAGAGTTAACCCTCCATTACAAATCTCTTAAGTACAGCGTAGAATGTTGATAAAGCATGGTAATATGAAAAATGTATCTGTAATCTCTATGTACAATTTAGTCTGTTTGGAGCGACACCACAATAAGATCTCGCACCACCTCAAAATCTTCCTAGGGCAGCCTCTGGTTCGGCCTGTGAAAAAAGTTTTCTTTCCAATTCAGCCTGGGGGCAAAAACTGTTGGCCACCCCTGCAGTAGATGAATTTCAACATAAAATGAACTTAAGTAAAGGTACACTTTCAAATCGGATAAAATCAACTAATAATTCAACAACTGCTAGTTTTCTTGCCGCACTAAAAATAGTGAAACGGGAAAGTCATTTACAGATGGCCATTTTGTGAAAGATTGTTTTATTAAAATGTCTGAATATCTTTTTTGTGATTTTAAAAATAAAAGAAAAATAATTGCTAAAATAAAAGACATGCCATTGTCCGCTAAGACTGCAAGAGACAGAACTGTGCATATGGCAGATGACTATACTAACTAGTCAGCAGGTTACAGATTTAAATTCAACACTAGGATTTTCTACTGCCTGCAATGAATCTTGCAATGTGAATGATATTGCACAGGTTGTACTTATTTGTAGATATGTTATGTATATTCTGACAGACCTCAGGAAGAGTTACTTGATATACTGCCACTTACAGGACAAACTCGAAGTGACAATATCTGAAGAATCTGCTGTTACCAATTGTTTGACAAGTAAAAAATTGATATTAATAAAATAGTATCAATTGCAACCAATGGAGCACCAAGTATGAAAGGTGAAAAGAAAAGTTTTGTTTCTATGCTTAAAAAGAAAAGTTTTGTTTCTATGCTTAAAAATCAAATTTTGCATGATGTTTTTCCTTTTCACTGCTTAATCCATTGAGAGGCACTTTTTCACAAAGCTTTTCGAAAGAAATAACATTAGTTATTAACCTGGTTGTACAAACTGTGAACAAAATAATGGCAGGACCACTATATCATCAGAAATTTTGTGAACTTCTTAATGAAGTCAATAACCAATATTCTGATCTTTTACACAACAAAGTAAGATGGCTTTTCCGAGGAGCAATGTTAACGTGATTTGATGCTTGCATTGAAGAAATAAATTTATTTGAAACCAAAATATTCTTGAATACATTGAGCTCAATAATCATGATTAGTTACAATAATTTTATTTTTAGGTGGACATGATGTCACATTTAAACACACTAAACAAGAAACTGCAAGGGAAGGGAAATATATATATCTATTTTCGCTTTTAGAAGAAGTACTTGCTTTTAAACAAAGATTATGTTTGTTTATTGCAGACTTGGAAAGGCACATTGTCACATTTTCAATAAACTCATTTTAACAAAAAAAAAAAAAAAAGTTTTAGCTCATTTCAAATATATATATTTTATAATTCAAGTTGCTGATTTGCGGCTCAGTAGGTATTTTGGTAAATGAAAGGCTAAGAATGGTTCTTTACAAAAAAGTGGTTGCCGACTCCTGGCCTAAACCATTAGCAAATCAGAGAAAAGTAGTGACTAGCATCATGCATTAATTAATATTCCTTACCCAACAATTATCTTATAGCTCATTGGAAAATAAACTACAATCTAGAAAGAACTATATACACCAAGATACAAACTTACATTGATTTATAATAAATTAATCATTATAACTCATTTCTTTATCTACATACTAATGTTTATTTTTATAAATTAACTACATTTAAAAATTCCGAACAATAAAAATAAATATTAAAAATTATCAAGATTCTACAATAATCTTTTAATTGATTATTGCAATTACTCATTCAAAATAAAGCTTTGATATAATTATAATGTTTATCGTAATAATGGAGACTGTTTTCATGCATGTTAATGTTTTCTGAAATGATCAATCAATCAAATTTTTATATATTGCAAGTTCTGATATGGAATTAGTCATTTCAAAAGATCCTAATTTCAAGCAATAACTCTATAGTGAAAATTCTTGTTTCTTTTTGTATGATTATAGAAAGTTAAAAGGTGGCTTATTATAATAATACAGCAAATATTATCTTAATTCGTTAGAATTTATACTTTATTATATTTTTCTGTAACTGTATTCTCTTGGTAAAAAAGTTTGATGACATTGCCAGTCACTATCACACTGCTACTTCAACCTACATTAGTGCTGAATTTCTGGCTACTCAAATGCTCTTTCATGGGTCCAAACATGGAAAATATGATTGGAGTAATATAGAATATTGACTATAATTTGCTGGAAATCATAGTTAAACCTGCCCTGAAGAATAAGTAACACAAGAAGGTCTGGAATCATTCTGCTTCATAACAATGTGAGCATTACCATTACTATGTTAGCATTACACAGTGTCAAAACACTGACATCTCTTGGTTGAGAAATTCTGAATCACCCATCATACAGTCCAAATTTTTCACCATGTGATATCACATGTTTAGATTCATAAAAGATCATTTCAGTGACCAGAAATTCAGCACTAACAAAGAAGTTGAAGCTGCTGTGTAACAGTGGCTGCAGCAATGTTCCCAAATGTTTTTGCCAAGGGAATACAATCATTACCAAGACTGTGGAACAAATGTTTATGTGTATGTTCAGCTGGAGCATAGTTTGGCAAATATACATAGTTTCATCCTTGTGAGTAAATTTCTTATCTTACAAACAAAATTCTGTGTCAATTTTGATCAGCCTTTGTACAGTATGTCCTTTTATAATGATTTTGAGTAATCTAGCTACTGATGAGGGTCAGACATTAGGGTATCTGATTTGAACAAAACCTGATGAGCATGTAGCCCTAAATACAAACAGCTTCTTCTCCAAATAATAGGACCCTCAATAAGACTTCACAAGCATTTCCAAAAAACAGGTGTCTGAAAATTGTGTGTTTAGCTTATAAGTCTTTGGAAGTTTCACACCACAGAGTGGCAATAGCCAAGTGGATAAGACATTAGGTATTATAGCTAGACAATGTAGGTTTGAATCTTTGGAATTTACTTTAGTTTTTACTTTCCCAGCTGATATGTATACATAACAAGGGAAAGTATGGAAATCATGTCAAATTTAATCCCTCAAGTTTTTTGAAAATCTCCACATTTTGAGACCTCCTGAATCCAGAAAAGTAAGAAAAATCAGCAAAACAATTCTGTGGATGTGTGTATGTGTGTTGGAATCTATTTCACTTAATACCTCAGAATGAGGTAAAGATTAATGGTGGCTTTTGTATGAGGGCATTGATGCTGTTAAATTTTGGTGGTGAAAGGTCAAGAGGGTGGAGAGATAGGGGTCACGTATCTTGAGAGAAGTAGGAGTTATTGAAGATTTTATTCATTATTAACATTTACACTGTTTTATAAAACTCACTCCTATCTTCAAAATTAAGCTTTTTAAAATATTATAGTAATTAAAAATATAAAAAACTTTTATAACAAAATCTGATAACAGATGGTGCCACACACAATTTTATTTTTGCTTAATAATACGAAAGGTTTTTTTAATAAAAACTCATAACAGCCAGTTTAAAAAATCTAGCAACAAGAGTTGTATATGTGTAACAAAATTATTTTATTATTTTACTATATCATTAGCATTACTATTACTATTTTATAAGCTAAACCAAACATTTATAAGCTAAACACTCAATTTTCAAAGGTCCAATTTTTAGAAGCACTTGAGAATTGGGTCCTATTATTTGGGCAAAGAGCTGTTTGTGTTCAAGGTTACTTGCGTACCATGTTTTGTTCAAATTGGAGATCCAAATGTCTGACCCAATCTTTGTGAGTAAGTTAATATAAATAGCATTAAATACAAATGCAGACTATAAATGCAACTGCTTTATTGTTTAAAAAACAAATAGCAAAAGAATAGCATTTATACTTTGAATATTGACAGAAACTAGAAACAAAATGTTTATTTATTATTAATTAATTAATTTTCTAACATCTAAAATTTTAAACAGTGAATTTTAATTTTTATTCTGTTTAGCTGTCTTAAAAATGAATAAATCTTCAACAGTCTAAACTGTAAAATTGGATTAAAGCATTTGTTAATCAATGAATATTTTCTGCATCTAATATGACTATTAATAGAACTCTATGGATTATTCTGAAGTAAATCAGTTTTCATACACTTTTCCAAATAGAAGCAATTCGTTTTCAGTAATTTTACAATCTTGAATATATTAATAATTTCCAATACATCTAGATTCCTACCAAGTTCTTAATTTTTATGTAACATTTCACTCAAATAATATTCTCTAATAAAAAGACAACACAAAAATTAAAGAGGCAGGGAATTAGATATAGTTTCCAATTAGCAATAACCACACCTTAGTTATAATCTCATTAGCTTTGATATCGCCTCTATGCAAGGTTAAAACAAAAAACAATCTTTATTGTCTTCACATTTCATCATTTTCATGCCATAGGAATACATTCTCAAAGCAGATTGACTTTTATCTAAAGGCTCTTTCATGCACTACATGCAATGAAATTTTTTTCAAATTTTTATTCAGATTTTATTGTTTGTAATAATAATAATAATTTGACTTAAAAACATCAAATATATTTTTTACTAGAAATTTATCACTTTTTCACTATTTTGCATTCAATTTTAAGAATTTTTTTTTCTTTTTGTATATACAGACCATTACTGGATTGTAGACTATACTTCAGAAAATGCTAAGTTAGATAGTGATTTATTACAACTGATGAATCAAGAATCTGAGAATGACTCTTGTTTTGAACTCATATTGCCTCAAAAATTACATTTTATCTTAAAGTAAATGAGGAAAAATTGAATTATATGATTTTTTGTCCAATTTTTAAAATATTTTGTTACATACAAAATTAAAAATTAATAAATTAATTAAGCCTCTATATAAACATCTGTTATAAATATCAAAATAAGTCATTTACTTACTTTTGTATTGGATAAATTGTTGCTTCCAGATAAAGCACGTTGATTTTTGAGAGAGACAATTTTTGCCGAATTCTTTAAAACAAATTCTTTTTTGTTGTTTGATAATTTTGCATTTGATTGAAGTGTATCATTTATCATTCTGATAATTTTACGACCACTTTCTTGTTCAGCTGTCTGTAAATTATTAGATTTTGGCAAAGTAACATCGTTTCCAACAAAATCCCTTTTACAAGATATCTTGATAATTTTACGACCCCCCTCTTGATCTGTTAATTGTAAACTACTAGATTTTGGCAAAGTAATCTCATTTTTACCATCATTTTTACATGATAGTTTAATCGTTTTCCGTTCAAAATTTATTACACTTGGTGGAGGTTTAAGACGTGGCGATTCATTTATAGATAATTTTGGAGAATTCACTAAACACGTTAATTTTGCTGGTTGCAAATCAAACCTACATAAGAAAAAAATAAATAAATAAATGGTGTATAAAACTCTAAAACCACAGCTAAATTTAAAATATTGTAACAAAATTAAAATACAGTAAAATGTATTAATTTAATAAAATAAAGTATATTTTTTACACTATTTAAATTTTTTAACATTAAAAATTCAAATTTAAATATAATTTTTCTAAATACTTGGTATATAGTTAGCAACAAAAATTTTTCCTAGAAACATGCTAATTTGAAATACTCTGTATTAATTATAAAAAAAAGATTTATTTTCCTACAATAAATCTCAACTTGCCAATGCACCTTGTAGAAAACAATTACCAACAATGATCAGAAGTTGGATTTAGTTGTTTTTATGTAGATTATGTACAGTATATAGTATACTGTATATAAATAAAATTCTTATAACAGTAAAACCTAAGGAAAGGCCATTCTAGAATTGACTAGGCAAAACTAAAAATGACTGTTTTTGAGTTTTTATTAGTCCATTCTAGTTTGGACTAAGCAGATCAAAAAATTATTTGATGAATATTGGGTTTGGATTTTACAGATTAGTCAATTCAATTCTAGTTTTGATGAATGCCAGTTTGGCAAAGCTAGTTTTAAATGCAAAAGAAAATAATTTGCCAAATTTTCACAGGAAGGTAGCAGTTGCACATGACATCAAAGCTTAATTGAAAATAAATTTGGTTCCAGAGCAAAATGCACCAAAGTTAATCTGTTAAAATTTCAAAGGTAAACACAAGTAAATTATCAAACAATAAAAGAAACCAGATGGATGAGTGATTTTTAGAACAGATATTACAAGCAGAACAAAAAAGCTATCCCATTATAATATATTGTGTAAAAGAAAAAACATTCCAAGCTAGTAGGTTGAATGAAGCAGGCTGGGTTAATTGTTTTAAGCCCTTATTAAGAAAAATTGTCAAATTTCTTGCATCATATACAGGATGTTAGAAAAAAAAGAAAAACTGTCTGTGTCAAATATGTAATTCCAAATAAATGCACATATTTTCTCACTAAAGATATATTTTGATTAGTTTTTCTCAATTTGTCTGAAATTTCCTGGAAAATTTTAAACCTAACCTTTTTGCATTATTCTTGTTCATTTTTATGAAAGAAGAGCATTTGATTGTTCAGTTAGAATTTGAAATAGAGGACAGGAGACAATAAAGTGTCTCTAAAACCAGTTGCTCCTGCTTGGCACAAACAGAAAATTTTAAAATGTGTTAATTTTTATTTCTTACTTGTGTATATATATTTTAAAATTTCTCCAATATTAATTATTTCTTTTATTTAGGCTATTTATGTTTGTTTTCCTTCTATAAATAAAAGAAGTCAAGTTTTACTTAATAATTCACATATGTTAACATTTATACCTCATTGAAGGCCATGTCCTTTTAGGATAACTTACAAATAAAAAAATATTGNTCTTGCATCATATACAGGATGTTAGAAAAAAAAGAAAAACTGTCTGTTTCAAATATGTAATTCCAAATAAATGCACATATTTTCTCACTAAAGATATATTTTGATTAGTTTTTCTCAATTTGTCTGAAATTTCCTGGAAAATTTTAAACCTAACCTTTTTGCATTATTCTTGTTCATTTTTATGAAAGAAGAGCATTTGATTGTTCAGTTAGAATTTGAAATAGAGGACAGGAGACAATAAAGTGTCTCTAAAACCAGTTGCTCCTGCTTGGCACAAACAGAAAATTTTAAAATGTGTTAATTTTTATTTCTTACTTGTGTATATATATTTTAAAATTTCTCCAATATTAATTATTTCTTTTATTTAGGCTATTTATGTTTGTTTTCCTTCTATAAATAAAAGTCAAGTTTTACTTAATAATTCACATATGTTAACATTTATACCTCATTGAAGGCCATGTCCTTTTAGGATAACTTACAAATAAAAAAATATTGTCTATCCATTAGTTTTTCTCTTTCTTCAAATTATAATTCTATAAATTCTAAACATTCTACAAATAACTTTTGAGTCATTCTACTGTTCTCCTACATTTATAATAAAAACTTTGAAAATCAATACTATTCCTAAGATATTATGTTTAAAGCTGTGAACATTCATAATTCAAATATAACAAATTATTTCCATTAAACTTCAATTCTTTATGCTATTGAATAAAATCTAATAATGTAATATTAAAAACAAATAAATAAAACAGATCTATTTACTTAATTATTAGCACTGAACTTTGAGTAAATTAAAAAGACATTAATTAAAAATTTAATGAAAACATTTAATTTTAAAATTTTATAAAAATATGTGTGTTTTGTCCATAGGGGCAAGAAATGACATTCCTAGTGATGAGCTAAAAACTGTGAAATGAGCAACTTGTGAAATGCTTTTAAACCCATCATTTCAACATGTTAAAACCTCATTATTATGTTTTCAGGTTGCCAAACCAAAGAATGACACACAAAAAAAAAAGTACAGAAGAGGTAAAATTTTTGAATATACAAGTTTGTCATCTTCATCCTGAAGATGACACATTTATATATTGTTAAAAACATTCAGAAGTAAAACATTTTTTGAATATACAAGTTTGTCATCTTCAGCCTGAAGATGACACATTTATATATTGTTAAAAACATTCAGAAGTAAAACATTTTTTAATTTAATAAAGTTGCCATATTGAGTATTTACTTTAACATTATAAACTGATCTGATATAATCAATTGATAATTTAAGTTGTTCTTTTACTATTAACATAATGTGAATCTGTAATGTTCCAAATGAGCAGTTGTCTATTAAGCTGAATTTTCCAATCACTTGAAGCAGGTAGTTTATGGTAAGATCTTCATTCATCCAGTCATTGTCTGAATAGCTGATGACTGACTTACAATAAATTTTTCTTCTAGTTCTATTAATGTCTGGCACTGTTTTAGAACTACAATGCCAGGACAGCAGTCAAACAAAAATGTTCTCTTGGATTGAAAATCCCAACAACAAGACACTCATTTTTTTTATTCTCAAATTCTATTTTCATCCCTACCCAACCTTTTAGCTGCAGCTCAGTTTTCTAGCTTCTTCACCTATTTAATTGCTGCTAACTTTTCCTCCATTGTACATGTTTTAATTTTAGAAACTTTATGCAACATGAAACATTTAAAACTAGTGCTTCATCCATATTGCTGTAGTAATCATATATTACCAATAAATGTATTGAAATCATAAAAATTTGTCAGATGACAGTTGCTAAAAGACAATAGATAGAATACATAGAATTACAGAGGAAACCAAATATCTTAAAATACAATTACCAAAATATTTAAAAACGTTATTGTACAGTAATACGAGGGGGCACCCAA
This sequence comes from Centruroides sculpturatus, assembly GCF_000671375.1. Classification (NCBI taxonomy): domain Eukaryota; kingdom Metazoa; phylum Arthropoda; class Arachnida; order Scorpiones; family Buthidae; genus Centruroides; species Centruroides sculpturatus. The sequence continues at coordinate 81,109 of NW_019385731.1, read as the reverse complement.
AAAAACTGAACTGAGAGCACGCTGCCATTCATAGACGTAGTAGAGAGTTTTCCCGTTACATGGGGTTATTAGAGACCTTCACGAAACAGCTGTGCAAATGACATCAGTTTTAGGTTTATGTTGGGTTTAGTGTTGTGTTTCTCTTATTGTTATTTTGTTCCACCTGCAAAGTTCTGGGCGTCCTTCAACATCTCAAAATGATGAAAACATTGAAAAAATCTGGCAAAAAAGTGTTAAGACGTCTGCAAGAGGATGTGTGAAGGAAACGCCCAGAACTTTGGCGATCAGGTGACTGGTTCCTTCATCACAACAACGCCCCCACACACACAGCCTTACGAGTGACCCACTATTTGGCCTGTCATTCCCCACCTTCCGTATTCACCAGACCTAGCCCCATGCGACTTTTTTTACTGTTTACACAGTTTTTTACTGTGGAAACAGTAAAAAAACACCAACCCTTTTTTTACTGTTTCCGAGAATAAAGAAAAATCTAAAAGGGAAGTGTTTTGATGATGTGGAGGCAATAAAAACAGCTTCGCTAAAGGCACTGGATGATATCAAGGTTGAAGATTTCCAGAGATACCTCAAACAGTGGGGAAAAAGACTTCACAAGTGCATCGCATCTAATGGAGAGCACTTTGAAGATGACTGAATTTTTGTAAAAAAGTTAATAAATAAAGTTTTTATACAAAAATCCTTTTTTTTTTTTTTTTGAGTCTCCCCTCATATATGTACAAAAGTAATGTGATAAAAAAATATTTATGATTTCCATTGGTGGCAAAGTCAAAGGTATTTCTAATACTGTGGCAGTTTGCTGTTTACATTCACAATTGTACAAAATGCTAAATTGCAGTTAGAGGTTATTTTCACTAAAGATTTAATTTTTTCCTATCCACTCCAAAGAATTGCTGAATCTGAATTTATAAAAATAATATTTGACAAAATCATCAATCTTAGGGAATAAAGACAGATTATCTGTTATGGAGAAGTTAAAACTTGCTGTATTCATGGTAACAGATGTAAAAATCGATACTGTTACAAAATAATGAAAGTCTTCTTACATATAATTTTTGAATTCTTCATTTTAAGTAATTTTTATGATTAAGACATCAATAGTATAGATCAAATGATCTCTCATCTTCTAGTTTAAATTTTTAATCAAAAAGTATTTTATATTCTTCTTAGGAAAACAGTGTCAAATCATCTGGTCTTTCTAGTATACAGGAATAATGTATACACATTGGACAAAGAAAGTATTAGGCATATTATTATTTTTTATTTCTTACATGAGTAAGTTTTAAAAAGTGTATGAATATTTGAAGAATATATATTTATTGTCAAAATATATTTTTGAATTATTCATTTTTCAACATCAATAAGAAGTACGCTATTATAAACAAAATTAGCATTTTATTAATGATATATGAAGGTTGGATATCATCATCGAGATTCATGAAAATAAGCAAAAAATGGTTTAAAAAATTTTTTAAATAAATTATAATGTGCAGATTTAGGAAAAGTAGCTGTTCTACATTCTTTCAATGGTCTGAAGATTAGANATAATAATATACTACACTAATAATGGATTTTTTCATACTTTTTGGTTATCCGACTTTTCAATTATCTGACCAACCCCAGTCTTCAATTGAGTCGGATAATCGAGGCTCTACTGTAATAATAATAGAACAAAAATAAAAACAATTACAAAGTTACATTGATTTAAGATAAACTTTTTATTTAAATTGATTTTATATATAGTTGATTAACACATTAAATAAATTAATTAAATTAATCATTGTCAGAAATTAATTTTGTGTGTATTTCTAGGTAATGATGATTGTTGAAAAAAATTACAGGCCGAGATGTTTCTTTGATGTAGAAATGGGCGGTCAGCCTCGTGAGTTTGTTACAGTATTTTTCAAATTTTAAGATATGCCAACTTTTGTTAATGACAAATTTATGACATTAAATTAAATCATTTTAATTTTTTAAATGCTACTTCTAAAAATAAATTCAATATTAAAGGGTGTCTGAAAAAGATCTGATAAATTGTAGAAACTCAAAAATTTATTTTAGGAAGACAGATACGACTACAAAGTTTGTTCTAATTAATGAGCAGATTCAAAAAGGTTTTTCATCTTTAAGAAATCTTGATATCTTAAAGATTTCTTAAGATTTCTGAAGAGATAATACTTACTCTTCAGGCGTCGCATAACGTGTCTTGAGTGACAGTTCTGACTGCAGTTATTACGTGACCTTTTAATGTTTCATTGTTTGTAACACATGTTTCATAAACCAGATCCTTCAAAAACCCCATAAAAAAGGTTCAATGGGGTTATGTCAGGAGAGAGATGGAAACTGAAATGGTCCTTCTCTCTTCATATATTGGCTAGGAAAAGCTTTATCCAAAACTTCTACCTGCAGAAACAGTAGCATTCTGTGTTTTTATAATGCAGGAAAAACTTTTTACATTTTGCCGATATTGTTGAAAGCCATGTGTGTTGATCTGTTTTCCCTAAATACATAATATTTCTTGTAATCTGTCAGCTCTTTTTCAGATACCTTATATTTCATCATTAAATTAATAAATTAAAAATTTAACTTGGTTATATTTTTTGAAAATTTTATACTAAACTTCTGGTAAAAATAAAATTAGCAGCAGTAAGATTGGGTATTGAAAAAATTATAATTACTAGTAGTCCTTGGTTAATGTGATAGATATTTTTTTTAAAAGTAGTGCATTAAGCAAATTTTCTGTAAAGCATATTCTAGCAATCTTCTCTGAAACTGTGATATACCAAGAAATTGGCATATTGTATGAAACACTGCCGTAATTAATAAACTGCATTAAAATGAAAGTGTGTTAATGGAAAGCTTGTTAACCAAGGATTATCTGTACATATCTTCATGTTTTGATTAACAATAAAATCTAATATTAATGTATATCTTTTCCAGAGTTTTGAGGAATGCTTTCTAATAAATTTGGCCCTAGAGGGAGGCATTAGATGCCGTCTCATATTAAAATGCTTTCTAATTTTAAAAATTCATTATCAGAATTTTAAGTAGCTAATTAAAAAATAATCAGCTATAATTTGGAAATATTAATTATGAATTACAAATGAATTTGGCATTAGAGGGAGGCTTAGGCACCATCTCATATTAAATTTAATTATTATAACATTTAATTAATCAATTTAAAATAAACTGGAAGAAAAGAAGCGGCCCAAAGTGGGACTCAAACCCGCAACTCCCACTTATCGTGCATTGCCAGTTACACTACCCGGACCTTCGTTCCGATCTCCTATTCCAGTATATATATAAGCCTAATGTATAACCGTTGATTTTGTAATTCATAATTAATATTTCCAAATTATAGCCCAATTATTTACGAAAATCGTGGGTGTCTATTTGCTTAGCCCCGGGCAACAGCGCAGTTTAAATGAACCATTCCCAATACTTTTTTATCACAGTAGTATACTATCCTGTGCAAAAAAGTTATATGAAATAAATAAATACATACACTATAATTAATATGTTACTGCATGTTGAAATGCATAATCACAGTGCAAATGATATTCTTTAAATCATTGCTGCTCATATGTGGCAAGGGTTAACAATAGTCCATAATATTTACAGAAAGTTTTTTACATAAGATCTGCAAGCATACGCCATACCTAAATGACATTTGCAGTTACAATTCGACAATGTCAAATGAGATATATAAAGCTGCATATAGAAGCATGGGTAGCATTTCAATCACCTGTATTTAAAAAAATGCAAATTTTTTTAAAGCCAAGATGATTTAAACAATACAGTTAGTGTAGTATCAGAGTGTATAATATGGATATAGGTCTCTAGCTCATTGTGAATAGTAAATTATTGAAGAAAGGTGTAACTTAGTAATATAAGTAAGGTAAATATTTTATTCTCTAACATTCATCACTATCTGACATCTGAAGTCTACTCGATCACTTTTCCAATAAGAATCTGAGAGTAACAGAGGACATGACACTGACTATACATAATCTTCTTTTATACCAACAAGCATTGGGTAATAGATATATGCACTCCATTAATACAAAGATATTACTAAATGAAAATGTTATATTTTAGCTTTTCTTAAGATGATGCTCTTGTTAAAAACTAAATTTTTTATAAAGATTAATAAAAATATATCTACATAACAAATAATTTCAAAAATCAAATTTTTACTGTACTGTATATTCAATATTTTAAAATAAATATTTAAATAATGTTTCCAGATTTTTACAAAGTATTTAGAATTTTCAAATGATATTCAGTATAAACTATTGTCATTTTCATACTTTGCTATTAGTAACTGTTCACAATAAATCATAAATTATTTATTTCAAAAAAATTCTTCAAATCCGTTTGGTTTGATGAAGTATCTGTACAACATAATGCAACACATGGATGATCTGCCAAAAGGATGCCTCCTAGGAAACTGGCTCATATTTAGGTGTTAACAAGTGAAGAAAATCCAAAAACTCCACATGGACAACACATTGGTGAAATATAAACCTGCAACCAACTACCAGTGTTCAGTAGTTTTATCCATAGGGCCATTGGTGAGGTACAATCCAATTACATAATCATATTCAAAATATAATTATATTCAAAATAGTGAACTCATGAAAGTAAGAGATCACTGAAATGAAATAAATCTTAAATATGATTTCATTTTTGTCTAAAAATATTCTATATTAATATCAAACTGATATAGAAACCATCTTAAAATATGAATGTATATTTCTGAATTAACAAGATACATTCATATTCAATAATTGTAGGAATTTATAGTTTAATTTCACCTAATAATTCTCTTTGGACAACAAAGAAAAATTAGAATTTTGTTTTTGGATTTTCTACATTGATATTTTCTTTTTATTTATATAATACTAGCTGTTACCTGCGACTTCGTCCGCAGAGGTTTTGCAAGCAAATTCCATTTACATTAAATATTTCAATAACCATAGTAATTGTTATATAACACCTACCGCTGAAGAGAATTGCCAAGAATCAAACGAACTATTTTCAATTTGATCAATTTTCTGGAACCTTTACAATCGTTCTATAATTGAACCAATATGCAATAACAAATTCAAATTTAAAACGGTTCGAACATTTTTAAAATCGAAATAGATAAAAATATTTATAACAGTGTCTGAAATGTTATCAATTTAATACACCTAAGTTCTCAATGAAGACTAAACGTAGTTGAAAACAAAAAATCGCATCTAAAATAGTACAGTAGAAGCCATTCTTCTGGTTAAGCCTTAATGCTATCCCTCGCCCCCGCCGGGGAATTTCTAAAAATCCCTTCTTAGTGTGTGTTGCCATGGCGTACCCTACTAAAACGCAGATAAAAACAAAAAATTGCATCTAAAATAGTAGAGTAGAAGCTGTTCTTCCGGTTAAGCCTTAATCCTCTCCCCCCACGGGGGAATTTAGAAAAATCCCTTCTTAGTGTCCATTCTCATGGCATACCCTACTAAAATGCAGATAAAAAGAAAAAATCACATCTAAAATAGTACAGTAGAAGCCATTTTTCCGGTTAAGCCTTAATGCTCTACCTCTCCCCCCGCAGGAGAATTTAGAAAAATCCTTTCTTAGTGTGCGTTTTCATGATGTACCCTAACTGTGTACCAAATTTCACCTCTTTAGGTTCAGTGGTTTGCTCTGGGCAATGATGAATCAGTGAGTCAATCAGGACAAGCAATTTTATATATATATATAGATTCCAAGTTTGGATAATTCAATAATTCATTGATTTGCATTAAATAATGATATAAATTCACAATTATAAAAGTATTATCGATGAATTTAATAAAAACATTCTTCTTTGTCATTTTTCAAAGATAAATTAATTTGTCTACGGAAATCATTATCTATATTTTTAAACTAGGTAATTCTATTAATTTCTTAATTGGCATATACCAGATAATTGTAATTAAAGTACTCCTATTCAAGACTGTCTAGAGAGTTATTTAAGTCCAAATGCAACCAAATATGGTAGGTGACATTTCTACACATGTAAAAGACATTTTTGTGAAAAAATATTTGTATCAAAACTTGCCACTGTGGCATTTTTACTGTTACAAGAAACAATAAAGCAATTTCCTTTGTATACACACATTTTGTAACCAAGGTTTGGGTACAGAACTGGCCCAACTGTTGAAAATCATTCTCATTAGCTATGATGGTCTATGAACACAACCATGCTCCAACTGACTTTAAAAATTCTGCAGTCAAGGAATTTACACCAAGAACTATTGACTCCACTAGTTCTCAGGAAAATGATCACTTAATTTGAATAAACTGCATATGATATACCACAGCTGTTGTTGAACAGTCAAAGAATAATGTTGCAGAGTCTAATATTTTGCAATGCAGCTGGATATATCTTATGGCACAATATGGAAGATATTAATTAATAAAGTTGTTATCCCTGTAAAACCAACCATAGCAAATTGTTGCATACTGTCAATAGGGAAATCCAACTGATTTCTTTCCAGAATGGAATGGCATGAAAAAACCTTCAAAGCAGTAAGGCACATTTTCACTTCAATGGAAAAATGTACACCCATAATTGTGACATTGAACCATGTGTAAAACCTTATGGAAAACCCTGATATTTTCCAGCAAATTCTACACATTGCCTGAAGTTAAAGCCTAGTATAGATTCAAAACCATATTTATCCTTTAACTACTCTTCTTCAAAGAAGCTAGTCCCAACAGATTTGTGATGATCTGTGACAGCCCAAAAATATTGAAAAATGCTCAATACTTTTGTAATACCCTGTCAAGAGTTTGCTTGGGACCCAGAGATAGAGTAAGATCCTTTTAGCGTTTTGTTTTCTTGAATAAATGATATTGTACAATACATTAATAAAAATAAGTCTCAAAGGATTTATATTCTGTTAGAGAAAATAAAATTAATTTTATAGAGGAAGGAATTATTATCAACCCCTAAACTTTCTCTAGGCAGAGCCCAACTGAACAGTGACAATGGCTTGAGTCAACTACTTTCATGCAAGGTGGAGTCCCTCCATATGTTGAACATTTTGTACAACAATTTCTGCAACATTTTATAATGATTAATCATGCATTTCCTACTTCCTCGCCATCATATTCTCTGGATCTTAATCTATATGGTTTTTACTTGTTGGGACACTTAAAAAGTGTAATTTCCTGATATGTTGCAAATTAAAGCAACCTGGAAAGAAAATACCATTAGTTCATAATTGTGCTATTTGTCCTGGCTGGGGATATAGAGATTTACATGTTAAGGAATTCAGTTAGTTTGAAATATGGCTACTTCAAAATATGAAGTGAAAATTCTGTCCAAACTGTGATATGGGTATGTTAACTCATTCATTTAGATCAGTGATTCCCAAACTTTTTCGATCCACCGCCCCCTTTGTTCCATAAAGTTATACCCAATGCCCCCTAACCCATTTTCTCTTGTGTGAGAACGGATTGGGAATATTCTTAGGAAAACTTTTCTATGAATCTCACACTTTGTGTCCTTACCATACATTGTTCTCAACATCTGGAAACCATTAAAAGCAATGTTTCCTCTTATCTGTAACAGAGGAAAGGGAACGGCTGTCAATGACCCTAACTTTTGCCTTTGGTCACCGTTCAGTATCCTGCCTCCATCGTCCCCCTAGATTTACTCACCACACACAAGGGGGCGTTATCGCCCACTTTGAGAAACACTGATTTAGATTGTAGTTCCTCCATACTATACAATAGACCAAGAACAACTCTAATCTGATCAACATGGCTTTGATTTTACAGTAACATATTTTCAGGTGTCACCTTACACTGAGCTGCCCTTTTTTTCTTTTATCTCATAAAACATGGCTGATTTTTGGGATTGCAAGATTGGGCTGCAAGTAGCAGATTGAGATATTTGTAGGATTCTAGTCTACTACATTTGGACAAATTACTACTTTCTGGACCACTTTAAAAATAATTTATGCTACATTTCAAGGAATTCTGATTTACTTTTTATGAAACCCATGCATCAACTTGTGAGGTTTTCACTGCACATGTGCTGTTTACCTGCAATTTATTTATATTATTATTAATGTACTTTTGCATATTGTCAGGCATCTTGGTCCATCCAGGGGATCCATAAAATCAGTTATTTCTGTATGGTAAAAACCAGCATTATGATTTATCCCTCAGGAATGCTGGCATGCCAAATTAAGTGAGGTTATACATCCCTCTCTAGAGATCTCATTAAAAAACGAACCAGTTTTTATTCTAAAACTGTGAAACTGTCAGCATTACATCAAAAATTATGATTATACGTTTAATTTCTTCATTTTATCTTCTTTCTAACAATGTAAAACAGTCTTGGAATTGCCAAAAAAACTTTATGTTTATTTTATTATAATTTGATTCAAAAACACAAAAATAAACATATTAAATTTAAAAAACTCCCTTTAAATTATCTCAACTTTACCCATTAACATCAGCTTTGTGAATTTGAGAGGAAGGTGTTATTTTTATGATCAGTGTAGATTGTGAGTGTAGCCCACATTGACTGACTGACTAACTAACTACTACTAATCTTAATAAGTCATTAATTGTTTTATTGTTTTGTAAATGAAAACTCTCTTCATGATTTTAAGTAAGTCAAATTACAATGTTATTATTTGATTGTACCAGGAAGTATATTTTCTTTAACATTTATTTAACAAGTTTTGTTAGATCTTATTAATTTTATTTTTTAGTCACAATTTAACTGTCATGCTGGTAACCTCCAGTTATATGCAGCATGCCAGTCAATCTGCAAAAATATATTATTAAGTAACGAAAATAGTGTTCTTTGTACATAGCCATATTCTGGTTGCTTACTAAATTATATCAGTTACATTGCATTTGGTATACTGTACAGAAATATGCAAATCTCGAATAATTCAAAGTCACAATTATTTTGTCCCTTAAATTTTCAACTAACGAGAATTCCCTGTATAACACTACATGTGAAAATCATCACACAAAATCAATTACTGTATGATGAAGTGTTAAACAAAATGTTCACTACCTTTAGATTTTACATCTTCAAAATAGGGGCCACATTGTGCAGTACGCCCCTGAATTACTAAGGTCTACATATAGTATTATTGTCTTGTATACATAAAAGTTTTGTTGCTTGCAGCATCTAAAGGTCCATAGTTGTAAATTTAGGTACTAATTTTTATACTAATTTTACAGAAATGTCTTCCACATATCCTAAAATGTCAACATACCATATTTGGTTGCATTTGGACTGCTAAATAGCTCTCTAGATAGCACTGAATAAAAATACTGTACATTAATTTACATAATTACAATCACCCAATACATTGATAAGAACTTTTAAAGTACATTGATTTTATTTTATGACATTTTCCATCTCATTCCAAATTGATGCATTTTTTTTTAAGAATTATGTGAGGATCCAAATCCTGACTTTTAGTATGTTTACATCATTTATTCATGTCACATTGTAACTATAATCTCGTTAAATAACTGTCAACTTTTACACCTGGGAGCAAAACATCTGTTCGGTTCTCAGGCCTGACAACAACACTTTCTTGTCACCTCTCGACCTAATATCTCGATTTCATCTGTTCAATATAGAACAGAACAACAAAGTTAGGGGAGTCGCTGCCAGTCCCTCAAAGAAATATCATCGCCTATCTAGTGCCTATTTCAGTTCGAACGGATACACTTAGTTCTTGTGCACCTTATTTTTATGGATACTCAGCTAAACATAAACTGCCTCATCTACGGTTATGCCTTTTATTTTGAAGACGAACTTGACTGCAACCGACCAAGATACTCGATTATACAATCCAGAGCAATCCAGAGAACCTCGAATAGTGCCAGACTGTTGCTGAACATCACCCTTATCACAAGATATTTATCACCACGCACATATCCTGTAAACTCTCTCTCTCAAACGTGACATTAGGTCTAGATATCTCTATTGATGCCCTGTACGAACATGGATTTCTTGTCTTTTACAAATAAACATTGTTTCGTTAATGAGGCCTCTGCGTGAGTCACTTCTAGTGTGCTGTCTCTCACTCCATCCCTAACCCGACAGCTCATGTGACCTATTTCGCGGCTTCTGTGTCAACCAAGATGCGGTGGTATCAATCCTGATGAGGCATCGAAGAGGTGCCAACCCTTCAGTCACAATTACTTTTTCAAAAATAAACTTATCATCATTTGATAGCATGGAAAATTTATTATTAATATTATATTAATGTAAAATCATTTACTTTTTATAACATTTGCATCAAAATTATCTAACATACAAGGTCTGTTCAAAAAGTATCGGACCTTTGGTCGGCAAAAATAAATTTATTGACTTTGAGGTACAAAACCCTAATCCCCTTCAAAGTAGTCTCCTTGGTAATGTATACACTTCTCCCAGCGTTCCTGCCATTGCTGGAAACACTGCTGGAACGCATCTTTTGGAATGG
>NW_019385731.1:55536-69555 GCF_000671375.1 Centruroides sculpturatus | reverse complement strand
ATTAGGTCTAGATATCTCTATTGATGCCCTGTACGAACATGGATTTCTTGTCTTTTACAAATAAACATTGTTTCGTTAATGAGGCCTCTGCGTGAGTCACTTCTAGTGTGCTGTCTCTCACTCCATCCCTAACCCGACAGCTCATGTGACCTATTTCGCGGCTTCTGTGTCAACCAAGATGCGGTGGTATCAATCCTGATGAGGCATCGAAGAGGTGCCAACCCTTCAGTCACAATTACTTTTTCAAAAATAAACTTATCATCATTTGATAGCATGGAAAATTTATTATTAATATTATATTAATGTAAAATCATTTACTTTTTATAACATTTGCATCAAAATTATCTAACATATATTCAATTAAACAAACAGATCCATTTCAGTAATGGATCTGTTTAATTCCATATAAAACAATTATCAGAAACAAAAGATTATTTATTTAATCAAAATTAAATTACAATATTTTAAAACCAAGATAATATTTTTAATAATTTTAAATAATTGAAATTTATAATTTAATTAGTCTAATTCTAATTTTATTAAAAAAAAACCAGGCAATTTCAAACTTTAATTGGATATAAATATTTAATAGTATTTACATTTGATAATCAAGTATTCATTAATTAAACAAATAATCTGAACATTTAATCTTAAGATTTGTAACAGAATCCAAATAAAAATACGTAATAAAACTTTAAAACCAATTTTAAAGAAATTTTTAAATATTCTAAAAAACTGTCGTGGAAAAATAATGGATTTTAAGCATATGTAAAATGGCATAACTAAAATAAAAACAAACAAAATAACTAAAGTAAAAATAACTGCAACACAATTTACATTTCCTGTATAAACAAAATTATACTGTTGAAGTTTTAATAAAATTTTGACAAATTCAATATCTTCTAAATAATAATAATAAAAAATATTAATTATCTATAAAAGAAAAATAAAACTTGGATATATGTAGTATACAAAATTAATTTATTCCTAAGTAAGTGGCACTTTTTAACTAATTAACTGCCACACACAACATTGAACAATTCTACAGACGTGTTGTTTGGAAGCAGAAAGATCAATCCAAAAAATTTATTTATTGCATAGTACCAAACAGATATACCATTGATGTAATTAATTTTGTATATTCCAAAATAAAAGAAAAATTAATACAATAATCAAATTAAGTTTAATAAAAAATATTTATTAAAAATGTAGAGAATAAATAATGTTTTTATGTTATTAATATTATTTCTGTAATGTATCGTGAGATTTGGATTTTAATTTAGTAACAAAATAAATATATAGAATAAGTATATGCTTAATGTAGGACAAATATTATAACTGTACACCAGAAAAAATATATACACATGCAAACAGATTTAGATATTCATTGATTAAAAAACAAAAAAGTAAATTTCATATAAAAATATTGTTATAACTAATATTATGTTAATATTATGTCAAAAGATTGACATATTAGATAAAATGACAATCTATTTACTAGCTGAAGTGTAGTTAAAATAATCTCTCTAATAGTTAAAAAATGGAACAATGTTCTTGTTTAGAAGACTAGAAAATAAGTTAAACTGGATTTTATAAGAGATTAGAATAAGTTATATTAAGATATTTCCTGAATAGATCAACAATACATCGATTTAAATTAAAGCTGTAGTAAAAAATAAATAAAAAACGAATAAAATATTACAGTTTATGTGATTTAAAATTTTAAGTTTCAATTAATATTTCAAACTTTATATCACTCATAAAACCAATATCAGCACATAACAAGAAAAAAGGAAAAATTTACAAATGTTTTCGTCTATGTGAAATAGACATCTTCAGGTATATATGATATCAAACAAACGGCTAACAAAAATGCTTAATTTAGCCTATGTTCTGCAAAGTTTAGAACAAATTTACAGTAGGACTTGGCCAGCAAAGACATCTATCTACTGTACAGTACATGATGTCTATTTCACATAGACAAAAACATTCGTAAATTTTTCCTTTTTTCTTCTTATGTGCTGGTATTTATACAAATCCAGTTTTTGAGATATATTTCAAACTTTATAATTTATATATAAACATATTTCATCTAGACATCTGACATGCTTTATTCATTAAATTAATATTCTTTCAAATTCAGGATTACTTCAGGATAGTAGAAGAGTAACAACAGCACAATTGCTCTGACATAGGATCAAATTTGATGACAGCTTGGTTTTCTATCAGGCATTGTATAATTATCGGATCCCAAACTGAATATAATGCGATTACCTTATGGAATTCAGTCATCAAAGACAAGTTTATCAGTTCCTATCACTCCTACACATTGAAAACTGTTTATGATTTTGAATTTAATATATAAAACTTCTATTTAAATTGTGTAATATTACAATAGTCAGTAACTCAATATATTGAATGAGTAAACAAACACTTTATTATGCATAATCCTATAATAAATTATTGTCAATAAACAAATATTAAGTACTGAAATAATTAAATTGTACAGTAAGTAACAATGTCTGAAAATACACATTGAAATGTATCATTATAATAAAATAAACATTTAAAGTAAATATAATGGAGACAGCATTTAACAGATACTTCAAGATTAAATTTTCTTTCTGTTTTTCTTTTGTAAAATTAATGCAATTTATAATAAATCTGCTTCTATTTTTATTCTTTTTTTTAATTAATTTTTCAAAATCGTTTAAATTATGACGAAGATTAATTTTATTATAATGATAATCACGATAGTTTATACAGAATTACGACAATTCAAACATCGATTTCTTTTCAAATTACCTGTTTTAATAGGGAAAGAACTGTTGACAAATTTAATAATTCTGGATGACATAAATCTATTTTACCACCATTGCCGCATCGTTTCTCCGCCATTTTTTAACAAGATGCTCTGCACGCCACCTGCCGGAAAAAAATTGTGAATAATTTTAAAAACTTTAAATTATTAACTTTCAAAACAGTAAATAAGTTATGTTATATTTTATTAATTTTTACAAAAATTTTTATTTTATTTATAAATGTATATCTTAACATAATATAAATTTATATATAAATGAAATTTATTAATAGTGACTTCGCGGTGGTCTCCCCTAAGCGTTTGCGATGATAAAATTGGTGTTACTATTATTACTGTGTGTGTTAAATGATACGATAAAATTTTATATTTAACTCGTAATACAATTTTAATATATTAATAAAGGATAGAAACATTTATATTATAAATACGAGTAAATTAGTAATAATAAAAAAGACCAAATTCTCACATACAAATCAAATCTTTTAGAATGAGAGAAAACTCTTTGTCTTTTCGGCTATTTGGACCACTAATTTTAATTTGCTCCTCTGCTTGCAGTCAACTGGGTGCCCTGTTGCTTATATAGCATCTGAAAACACTCCAGATATTGCCCTCCCTTCGTCCAAAGATGACTCAGCTCTTGGTCTCTCCAAGTATTTGAATCTCTCAGTTAATGCCAGAATCATGCCGAGAGTCAACTTATGGGTGAAATGAGGTCTCGTCAATGGTTCACTGGGAACTATACATTACATTATATATGCTCCTAATACTCGCCCTCCAGCTCTTCCTCTGTTTATTTTAGTGGAATTCGATAGCTATCAGGGACCTTTCATCTATGGTAATCTGTTTCCAATAATCCCCATAGCACGCTCTTCAAACGATGGCAGTATATTGCGATCTCGTAGACTGTTTCCCCTTAGCATACTCGATGACTATACATAAATCACAGTTATTAACTCTTCCAAAAATCAAAATAGATATAGGTAAAAAAGAGACAGCTATCGGTCTTACCTATGTTGCATTCAGTCGAGTGAAAAAAATAATTGACATAGTATTTTTAAACAGTTACAGATTGACTCGTAGCGATCTTTATTGTAAGTCCAAGGCCCATAGTGATACACAGAATTTCATGATATGTTGGAATAGCAATTAATTAATGGCTTATTCTGACTTTATATTTGTACCTTTAAATGATACAATAGAAATCAAATATATTGTTGAGAACGAATGATTCTTTCCCTCTTTTTTCCCTCATAATCTAGAAAATGAAGGTGCGAGTAGCCTCACTCCGACTACACGCTGACACAGTGTTACACAACTAGTTTAATTTTAAGCATTATACTTTGCTCTGTCAAGCTTATATGTAGCTGCACTACTTATTGGTGTATGCTATAACTCAGGTTTTCTTTCACAACCACGGCTTTGCAGCCTAAAATCTGCAAGCCAACATTAAACGTAGTACATGTATAAGTAATGCCTTACGTACGCCGCTTGAGAGATCCTTTCTTTCTCTTTTTTCCATCTCCTAATTCACTTCTCCCCTTTCCTCTTTCTTCTCCTTCTTTTGCCGGCTAAATACTTTTTGTGCGGCTGTTGTCTTTCGTAAAAAATTATGCTTCGCATGTTTATAAAGTGATGTGAAGTATTAAACAGTTTATGTTATAATAAAATATGATCAAAATAAAAATTAATTAGAGTTAATAAGACAATTAGAAGGAATTTTATTATTTTAAAATGAATAACGATTTTCGATATATTTTCCTACCAGGAATTTTATATTATAAAAATATGTCGGACGCATGTCCGTGCCAGTTAACGTACCATACGATACGTTCTTTTCTCTAACTGACAAGCGTCTTCACTTGACTAGCAAAGCCAAAATATTCAAAAATACAGTATAGAAGATATCTAGAACTTGGACTGAGGATAAGACAGTTACAGCGTTTATGGTTCTGTACCGATACAGATTTTATGGAAAAACTATAATGGACTTCGTAGATTCGATACCTGTAATACCAAATTTTAAATTAACCGAAGACAGTGTTACAATCAAATTAAAAATAATTATGAAGTCGGATATTTTTCGGTGTTCTTGTTATATGTAAACTTTGCGACTTCACTAGGATCACGTTTTGAAGTTCTTGCTGTGCCCATTTCGTATTTTCTAACTATTCCTGCTATTGTGCCTTTTTTGTATCCTAGGACTTCGGCTACTTGTACAATTCTGTCGATTTCTTTTGTTCTGTCTACAACGCTGTCACAACACAGAAAAGCTCTGCTGATTAAAGTTCGGAACGCTGCCAGCTTATAACGGTACGGGTCATTTGATTGCGATGTGATGTAAAGCGGGCTGTGGTAAACGGAAGGTCTACCAACGGCGTGGAAATTTACAGTCAAAAAGTTTGCCATTAACTCGTAATTTTACCTTAGTTAATAGTTACATGTTTGAACAATTATACCTTAACAATTCATTTCAATGTTTATTTAAAGTATTATTAGTGGATTTATTTTTATTTTTTATTTCTATTGCTATATCTGACTTTGTTTTTTATTGTATATTTGTATTTGTATATATTATTTTGTCAGTTATTTTCTTATTTTTCCGTTGTCAATTTTTTGAATTTGAACATATGTATTCTATTTAATGGAACGCCAATGCTCTAATTCTCTCGTTAAGCCTGAGGATGGCCTATAGAGTAAGCCGAAAACGTTAGTTTACAATAAAACTATCTCGGCAACAAGAAAGGTGTCTTGTGATAAAGCCAATATAACATATGTCTATAGTGAGATGTTTGATAGTTTTATATTAAGTGATGTATAAAGAATATATTTCAACCGCTTGTTTTTATATACTGTATATATAAATAAATTTGTGCGCTGTAAATTTCACTTTTATAATTTTATTTATTAGAAAAAATCATTGTCTTTAAAAAGTTATATTATTTTAATAAAATAATCCTTTCTGAAATATTTCAAACCGATTAATATATTTACATAACACGGACGTAAAAACATGATGTGATCGTAATACGTCACGCGTTGTTAAAAATATATTCTAACAATACCTAACGAATTGTTACAATGTATTGTTCGTTTTTTATATTGTAGGTGACCATTGTAAGGAAAGAAAACGCCGACGAAAGGCGGAGAAAGCCCGCTCGGGTGAAGACAAGAGATGCTGACGGGGCGAAGAGGGGTCTCTGTGTCACGTTTCTTTAAGCTCCGCTCGAGTAAAGAGGCCGACGGGAGATGGAGAGTCCTCCGAGTGTCCCGCATTTAATTAAGGCCCGCTCAAGTGAAGACGTCGACGAAAGGCAAAGAAGTCTCTCAGTGTCCTGAATCTTTAAGGCTTGCTCGGGTGAAGACAGGAGATGCTGACGGGGCGAAGAGGGGTCTCTGTATCACGTTTCTTTAAGGCCCGCTCGAGTAAAGAGGCCGACGGGAGATAAAGAGTACTCCGAGTGTCCCGCAGTGATCCGCTCGGGTGAAAACAGAAGACCCTCGGGAAAGGCGGATAAGGCTTTCTGTTTTCCACATCTTTAAGGTCCGCTCGGGTGAAGACAGATGATGCTGAGGAAAGGCGGAGAAGGCTGTCTGTGTCCTGTTTTATTAAATTTCGCGCAGGGCGAGAATTTTTTGTTTTGTTTATTGAGGTTCGGTATGAGTTTGAAGAAAATTTTGTGGCTCTAACGTGCTTTTTATTATGACCTGGGATCTTAGTAGCTTTCTTTCTTTCATTATTACTAGTCGTTGTAGTATTGTATCCATTAGTTTAGATAGTAACGATACGGTGAGTTTCGAATAGTTAAATTTGTTATATTCAGACGAAATTATAAATATTTTCATTGTGTGAGTTAGGACGAATGAAACTCGACAAGTGATGTCAGTCGCTTATAAAGTTGCATTCTTTCCAACTCTTTGTGGAACTTTGAAGCAGCCACCTCCACGTAGTGAGTTCTGGGTTGTCGTTTGTCTGCAAATAACGAACGGCGAGCGAAGAGCTGCTTGTTTCTTTCAATTGATAATAAGAAATGAAAACATGACAATAAAAACAGAAATTACAAAAGTAAGTAAAGTTAGGAGAATTAAGTATCTAACTTTGGTATAAATCGCTTTAAATTTTATCTAAGTGGTGTTAATTCCTTTGTTTTAATCGTGATCGTGAATTTCAATTTATCCTAGTTCTGAATTATTAGAATATATATCTAAAATAGAATGTTTGTTAGTTTTATATTAAGTGATGTATAAGGAATATAAAGCAACCGTTCGTTTTTATATATACAGTAAGACCTCGTTTAGCGCTTAGGATGCGTTCCTAGACGACAAAGCGCTAAATGAAACAGCGTTTCATTTAGCGTTAGCGTTTAATTAACGATTTCGGTTATCCTTACCGAATTTTCACTAAGGAAATCTATAACAAGTTTCTGAGATCTTCGTTTTAAGAATCATCCTTAAATAACGTCCTTTGTAAATTAACTGCCTACATGAGCTCAAATACGTTAAAACTGAACGCAAATAAAACAAAATATCTCTGCTTTGTAAATAAAAATAAAATTGTTGATATGGATCAACTTCAAATTGAAATAAATGAAAAGAAGATAAATAGAATTAACTGCATAAAATATCTCGGTGTTTTGATAGACGACAAACTCAGATTTTATAGACACATCGAAAATTTAACTAAGACTGTTGCTAAGTTTACTGGCATAATTAGGAAAATACAGGACTTTCTGAATATAATACGATAATACGACTATATCACACCTGTATAGAACCGAAAATTCAATATGGCATAATTATAAGGGAATTACATCCGATTATATCGCAAATCGATTACAAATACAACAAAATCATCTAATGAGAGCCATTTTTAAATTAAAGTACTATGAATCAATCTCCTATTGTTATCAAAAAGGAAAAAATTGACAACATAAAAACATTATATTCAAAACAAATTATACTTTTCTCTTTTAAATTTATAAAGCTTAAAACGTCATCTTTTCAATATTATAGAAAATCATCGCAGGAAGGGAAACTACTGTAATCGTCAAAATTATAACTTCTTAAAACAGGGCCGTGCGGTAGATTTTCTCAGTATGATGCGAGTCTTCGAAATGCCGCTTATGCCACATCTTAAATGATGCTTATGACGCCTCATTACGGTGCCGCCTGATGCGGCCGCATCTCTGCATCATAGCACGGCCCTGCTTACAAGCTGTTTACAGAACGAATATTTCGTAACATCTGGTATCTGGATAGGAGAAAGTTAGAGGTTAGGATGTTCTCTATCCAATCATATAATGGGTGATATCAACTTGAAACACTAAATGGCAGAGTATGGATGGGGTAAACTTTTTTGACGTGTACATTTGTACGAGATACACACATTTATTTCTGGACCTTCTGAATACTTTCCAATTTCTAGTACAGAGTTTGTTTATGATTCTTCTCATTTTTAGAAAATACTGTACCTCAAATAAAAAATCACCAAAGATATCTCTCGCATTTAAAATCATCAAACATATCTCTCAAAGCATGTAACAAATTTATCTACTTTTTAATTTTAAATACAATAAAATAATCATCGTATTATTTTTCACCAAAATTAACAACCACCTAAAAATTGATTAAATTACACAATAATAATAATAATAATAATAATTATAACAAAATAATTTGAAATGCATCCTTTTACGATGGCGACACCCAACGGTAGTAAACACAACTAAGGTTAGGAATAATCTTGAAATAAGAATATGAGATTTGGTAAGATTTGTTAATAATTTAATTTACCGAAATAGAAACGAAGGACGTATGATTAATTATTCTGACGAGGGAAATATTGCGGGATAATAATAATAATANTACGAGATACACACATTTATTTCTGGACCTTCTGAATACTTTCCAATTTCTAGTACAGAGTTTGTTTATGATTCTTCTCATTTTTAGAAAATACTGTACCTCAAATAAAAAATCACCAAAGATATCTCTCGCATTTAAAATCATCAAACATATCTCTCAAAGCATGTAACAAATTTATCTACTTTTTAATTTTAAATACAGTAAAATAATCATCGTATTATTTTTCACATAAATTAACAACCACCTAAAAATTGATTAAATTACACAATAATAATAATAATAATAATAATAATTATAACAAAATAATTTGAAATGCATCCTTTTACGATGGCGACACCCAACGGTAGTAAACACAACTAAGGTTAGGAATAATCTTGAAATAAGAATATGAGATTTGGTAAGATTTGTTAATAATTTAATTTACCGAAATAGAAACGAAGGACGTATGATTAATTATTCTGACGAGGGAAATATTGCGGGATAATAATAATAATATAAAATGGTATAAATTACATTAAAATGAGGTTTTTTTTTGCTACAACTTAAGGCCTAAGAAATCAATCAAAACTAATGACAGTTAAATGCATTCATAAATTATTTGGAAATATTCTTATAAACACATACAATTTGCTACATGTTAGAGTTTATTACAATATTATGGTATATAATTAATTATTAAATAATAATTTGGTAAATTTATATTTTAATTACATTCATTTGTTAAACAGAAATTTAATAATGTTTACTTTATTATGAATTTAAAATGTAGTTTATGTGGAATTCTGAAGCTATAATACTCATTCAATGTGAAATTGTAATGTAATGTGTTAAAATATTCTTGCTTATAATACAGATATAATTGTGGTATATATCTATAATGCTTAATAACAGAATAATACACCAAAAATGAATTAAATTTGGTAATTAATACAGCTCATTTGAAAAAAATTTTCATTCGTTTGACTTTCTGTTGGATAATCCGTAATTGTATTAAGTATTTATTATTATATTTTGAATTATTGATAAAATTATAAAATAGACATTGGCGCTACATTCTGCAGTGTCAATAGTAGTAACTGAGCAGACGTGTTTTGGTTGGTGGCTGTTACATAGTTACGTCTGCCAAATAATGAGTGACGTATGCATTGGAACAAAAAGCAGCAGTCGTTGGTTGTTTTCGTGTAGTGTAAATGAAAGACACTACTAAATGTGATGCCAAAATACCGAATGTGTTCAAAAATGGCATTACTGTAAAGGGCATTTGGCAGAAAAGTACTCAACAGCTCTGGAACTGTCGAGTCTGCTGAATGCAGCCAATCCAAACTGTTGAGTCTTGCCCTTTTTTCACACTAGATCTCTTCCAATACACGCCAAGACGTGATGTTTTAAAGGTTGAGTATTAGAGAGTATTTTACATGAGTTTCTGGTATGAAAAAGGAAGAAAAGATGTTTAAAATTCCATGACACTAAGTGAATTTTAAAAGTAATATGTTTGTATTAATGATTTATTATTGTATAATTTTCATTAAAAGTTGCTTGCCAATGTTACTGATGACACAATGACTGACTCTAATAACTAAATGATAAATATTTTAATGTTAAGCAGATGTTTTATAATGCATAAATTATATTGAAAATATTAAAATATATTATTGAGAGAAAAATTAATACTTGATTATTTATTATTATTTCAAATAAGAAAGTATAGTTAAAAATTAAGTAAGAAATAAAGACAACATTAATATAAAAATAACAAAAATTTTAAGAACTTCTAAAACTCCATATTTGAAAAAGTTGTAATAATATCAATATTTGGTTATCAGTTTTTGGATTTGTTATCAAAATACACATTGTCATGTGGCTAATCAATACTTATTATAACATTTATTTCTACATAAGTTTGCGTGTAAATAAATTGATTGTATAATAAAATTTCTCAGTTTCATTAGATTATTTTTTATTGTTTTGGTAGTAAAATAGAATTTAAAGTTTGAGTGAATTTAATATACTGATGATATTGATATATTGATGATATTGTAGATTGCAATGAAATGCTTGTTTTTAATAAATTAGACACTTTAACAAATACAACTCGATCCAGTTAATTGGGCGGCAATTTTCAAAAATTATGGATTGTGACAATGCCAGAATAAATAATTGCTCATATGTTGTTAATACTAATTTGAATTGAGTTGTTTACATGTTATATACAGGTGCTCCCCTACTTACAAATGGGTTAGGTTCCTTAGGTTTTGTTGTAAGTTGAAAACTAACTTAGAAAGTACTGTACAGTACATCTGTACACAGAATAACCACATATTATTAGTGTTTTATCACTCATTGTACTTAATAAATACATTAAGCTCATTTATCTACTCACTACTGCTTAGTAGCAGGTATTTCAAATGTAGTTTTTTCACCTAATTCACTTAGTTTTTACACACTAGCCTGCACATGCGTCAAGAGATGACAAATCTTGAATAGACTACCCTTCCTCACCCACCCTACAGCCTGGATCTTGCACCTTCTGACTTCCATTTGTTTGGCCACCTGAAGGATGCTATCCGAGGAAAGTGATATGACAACAATGAGCAAATCATAGGCAACGTCAGGAAATGGCTGAGAGAGAGAGACCTCAATGTCAAGTTTAGTTTCTACAGTAATAGAATCACACTTGTTACATTTATCTCCACCGTTAGTTTTGCTATTATGTTTTGGACATATTTTTGAAGCACTAATTTAAAAAATTTATAAATATAAATAAGAGCAAAAACTATTACTCCAATGTTACCAACTTCAACACCACCTCATGAGCAGAAGAATTTATGTGAAAATGAAGATACACAATAGAAATAAGTTCACATTAATTATTTATTAACCACTCAGCAGTAACCGACAGATATATCTGTCAAGGGCGATCGTGTGGCAGTGGTGAAGGACAGATATCGCCAAAAACTACTGCGAAAAAAAATTCACATAAAAAGGAATTATGTAACAATAAAAAAGACTTTTCTTTACTAGTCATAACTGTTTACAAAATCTTTTTCCAAAACGGTAATGAGAAAAAAACACATGGAAAAAAATTTTAAAAATTTCCCACATTTATTCTCCACTATATAGAGATAGCAACATACCTTACTAACCCACTGCTGAAAGGTTAAGAATTTATTATTTATTACTGGCTAAAGACTGACTACAACACTACCCCACAACTGGCAAGAGCAGAATCCAAGCAAAATTTAAATTTTAGATGTAAGGTCAAATTGTCTGTAAGTTGAATGTTTTTAAGTAGAGGAGCTCCTGTATATGCCATGCTAGGGTAAAAGCACAAGTTAGCCATGAACCATGGAGGGACTTTGAAACTAAAGTTAACTTCATTCTGTGCTTTGAGTGTCTTGTATGGTTATATCTAAATTAATTAATTACTTTGGAAGTAAAAATCTGACTGAGGTCTGGGTAGTGTAACTAGCAGTATATCTTCATGGTAAACAGGAGTTGTGGATTTGAGTCCTGCTCTGGGCTGTTCTGTTCTGTTCTTCAGAATATTTTAAATGTAAATAAAAAATTAATTTATTTCTAATTACAGGTATCCCTCATACAACACGGTACTTCTACAACATGGTTTGAAAATTGGAGATATTTCCTGTACAACATTACTTCCAGTTTCACTGTAAAATGGTTTTGAAAATCTTCCATACAAAATTTTACAATTTTTAATCATAAACTTTGTTATTCAATATTTTTTTATTCAAATAAGTGCATGTGTTTTCTCAAATTTGCTCATGGATATTAGAATATTGAAATTTTCAAATTATATTGTGCTTTTCGTCAGGTTTACTATAATGAAAATGTATAGTACAAGGAAGAGAAAATTGCACTAACTTTCCTATCAACCAGGTGTCATTGTCATTGCTTTCAGACTTTAAACCCTTAAGACTGTCAGTATGTTTTCTTTTTATAGATTAATCTTTGTATTTAATAAAGTTTAAACATTTTTAAGTAAGTGTTATTAAACTTTTTTTAACTGTAGGTATTACTTACCTATGGAATGATTACTTCATTCGTAAAAGTGATGAATTGATATAGCGGTATCTCAGTAGTCAAATAGTTCAATATTTGAACACACATTCTAGAAAAAAGTTGCTCACTTAGCTCACTAGAACAAGTTTAGATTAATAACATATTTTTATTTTGTCATCCATAAAAAATTTTTTATGATAAAAATAAAAAAAGTGAAAATGTTAGTGATACTTCTGATCAAGATCAACAAAAAAGCTGAGGTGACGAGGATATTTTGTAAAAAGAAAACATCCTTGTTTAACTAAAATTAATATTAATATGTAACATAGAAGTTTTAATTGTGATTGTTAATTAATTATTGATTGAAAATAAATTATTGATTGCTTTAATAAACATGTTTCTCATAGTAATGAAAAGTATTCTTTTGCTAACTTCTGGAATATAACTCAGTTTTGCATTAGTCCTGTGTTTCATATAGCATGGATTTGCATATGGCACTTTTTGGGAGTGTAACTACTATATTATATGAGGGATACCTGTATTAAATTTATCATCAGATGGCAACCTAACTCCCTACTTCTAGTAAATTGTTTTATATCTTAATATTAAATTAACTTTACTTTGGTCAATAAATAATCTGGCAGATTGTTTGGCAAATTAGACAATTTTTTTACTATTTCTTATCATTTTTGTGTATTAAATTTCTTATTAAAAATCTTATCATTTACATTTATTAAATTAAATTTCTTTGCCTTAACATTTTTTTTTACTAATATACCAGAATTAAAATTATTATTTTCACATCATTTAAGATATTTATTGTTTTATTCTTTTTGTGCAAAATGTGATCTGTATCTAAAATTATCCTGATTGTTTTGAATAAGTGATGCTCTGTTGTATTTCTTTTTGATTGATCATTTTGATGCAATATTATATACCCGGGGTGGCCAAGCTCCTTGATAGTCCGAGCCATTTTTCAAAATTTGAAATTTTTTGCGCGCTGCAGTTAAACACGTATTAAAAAGGTATGCAAAAAATTCCAGATTACAAATTATATTTGTAGCAAGAGTGATACAAATTGTTTCCTCCAGAGCACAATGTCAACTGTCCGTTGCAATGACAGTTTACAAATTCAAAATCGGTCTGGAGTCGGTCGATAAAGGACGATTACGCCACTGTTTATGTTCGTTCACGCAGTTTTCGATGAGTCATATCATTCTTAACTTGGACGGAAATGAAATTTGTTACAACGTTGCACTTAGTCTTTCATATTTGTTGTTAGTAATTTAAAAGACATTTTGAAACACATACGGAAC
>NW_019385731.1:45240-49008 GCF_000671375.1 Centruroides sculpturatus | reverse complement strand
AATAACATTTATACAACATTACATATAAAGTGATATAGCTAGTTAAAAGCACAAAATTATATTTATTCAATTGTATTAATTAGTATTTTTGAAAAATTATACATTTGATTAAATTTGAGAAAAATAAAAGAAAATTACATACCAAATTATTTCAATTGTACTTTATTTTATCTGAATAATACATTAATTGATTCGCTTTTGTACTAGCATTTTACCCAGCAGTCATTAAATCTGCTGAGCAGTTATTTAAAATGTGATTTATTATATGATTTTACTATTTTATTAAACTAAAACTTCATAATATATTTGAAAGAAAATTGTTAAAAGTTACTTTGTTTAATATGAATGCTAATAAATTTGACAGATGCTATGATTACTGATTGTTTACTATATTTCTTGTATGGAATTCTAAATTTATTTATTTATTAATTATGTTTTGTTCTATTAAAATAAATAAATTAAAAACATATTGTTTGATTATTATTTTAATATATGGAAATTTTTAATTAAATTTAGTAAATATTTTGTTAAGAATTTAGGTTGGTGTAAAAGATTTTAAAATGATAGAGTATTATGATTTATTTGGTTTTTTGAGAACATTGCAAGACAAATTTTTGTACATTTCAGTCATAAATATTATAAAAGCTTATATAACTGTAAAAAAAAGTAGTATACAGTTAGAGAGAATTTTATTGATTTATTAAGAATAAACAAATAATTTTTCTTTCATATTCTATATTTACGTGTACTTAGCATAATTTTGAACTTATAACATTAGTTAGTGTTGTTAATTGTAAATGTAAATGAGAATTACTTGTTGTTGTGAATTTTTATGGATAATTTTACTGTAATAGAATTTCTTTTTTAATCACAAGTTCTTTAGCATTTAATATAATGATACAGAAAGTAAGGATCACAAAAAATTTTAAAATATTATAACTTGTTATTTACTGAAAATGTTACTAAACTACTTATAAAACTTATAGATTTTATTATGAGCTAAAATCTATAAGTTTTATAATCAGTGGCTGTAAGTATAATCAGTGGTGATATTTGAAAATATTTAACAAAGGGTTCGCTAACAGAAAATTTTTCCTTAACAATTTTTTTTTGCTCAAATGGTGCATTAGCAACATTAGCGCAAAAACTGANACACAAAAATGAAAAGGGAACTCGGGTACATTTATCGAGAGCCACAAATAATCCTTCAAAGAGCCGCATGTGGCTCGCGAGCCGCAGGTTGGCCACCCCTGTTATATACTATACTTCTAGAAATAGAACCTTGATTTATGAGATTGAGTCACTGAAAAATCAGAATTCAATTTATAATACAGCGTGTCCGAGAAAGATCTTTATCATTCTAAACATTAATAACAAAAATACTAACAGGTGAAATGAAATGTAGTTGCTGCAAAAGAATGAAGAAATCTAAGAGATTTTTCTGGTATCAATTGCCTGATGTAGTGTGTTTTCTGAATGATGGATTGGTCTTGGAGGATCCATACCTTGGCCTCTGCGATTACCTGACATAACTCTACTGGATTTCTTTTTTTGGGGTTATGTTAAAGACAGGGTTTATTTGTGCTACTACTATTAGAGCTCACATACAGCTACATTGAAGGTACTGTAAAAAAACTTAGATTTCTTCATTCTTTTGCAGCAAACTGCATTTCATTTCACCTTTTAGTATTTTTGTTATTAATGTTTAGAATGATAAAGATCTTTCTCGGACATGCTGTAGATCATTTAATGGTTTTCCAGGAATTAGGTCATAAAAGAAAGAGTCCACTATATGAAGATTGGTAGATAAGTGAATTTTTCTGCAGCTTAAATTTATGATAAATAGTTGTCATATTTTTTTCTTATGAATGCATATTTCTTTTCTCTGTTACTACAACTTGCTTAAAGTTTGAAGGGCAAATATGTTTCAAACTTGAAGTTTAGAAAAATTTGAAACTATTCTATTAACATATTACCTTAACCAATGACTCTATGGATGTACTGTCAGTGGTGTAGCATGGGTGTCAGCCGTCCGGGGCAAAGGAAAATTTTGCCGCCCCCTTATTTAAGTATCTTAGTTTAAAAGACTAAAATTTAGTTTTGTCACAGAATAAGTAATGAAAAATTCTGTGCTAGTGTTGCCACCTTTTTAAAATTGCTGACCCAGATGGCAGGTGAGGTTTGTTTGAACAGAAGCTCCTGACGCATGTGTAATGTCATTTTGCAATGTGAAGAATAATGTGCTGTGCATGCCAGTTCTAAATCAGTTACAGTTAGGGACTAGGGAGACTTGGGTAGGAGTAACGTAAGTAGCCTAGATGACTTAGCTCTATTGGATATTGGAGATGTGTAAATCGTACAAGCAAAAAAACGAAAAAAAAAAAAAAGTTTGACAGGTTGCGCACAATATTCCCGGAAAAAAATTAATAGTTCACCCAGACAGTGAGTTCCTGGACTGTTCGGATGAAAACCGGACGGGTGGTAACACTATTCCGTGCTCATTTCAATTGGTCCAAATTGTAAGTGCAACAAAAATATGAAATAAAATAGTTCAGATTTTTATAAGATGATATTATTATTTATTGTGAAATTTTGCCACCCCCTAAAAGTGCCGCTGGGGCGGGCTGCCCCTGCTGCCCCATTATGCTACGCCACTGTGTACTGTACATTAGAAAGAACTCTAATTGAAGGAGTCACAACTATTTAATCAGATTAAGCACTTTTAGGATTTTATGATCCCATCTTCGGATGACATTTTTCTTTCTAAGGTGTATTACAGTTTTCTGTTAAGAAAATCATTTATTTGAATTTTAAAAATTATAAGTCCTTTGGAAAATAAAATCAATTTTATTCATATAATAGTGTTCCTGTATGATAAATTCTAACTTGATAAGTAGTATAGTGTTCCTGTATGATAAGTAACAACTTTGTGCTTACTCCCAAAGAACAAAAGAAATAACAAGAAGTAATCAAGTATGTAATTAGAAGTTTTAATATAAAATCTTTATATGAATTTTTGAATTGATATTCTGACATTTCATTTTTAAAATTCTGTAACCTTGAAAATGAATGATAAGAGATGTATTTGAAATAAAGATTCTTAAGATCCTAGTTTTAAAAATATATACTTTTGAACACAAAGGTAGGAAAAGATTTTGAATGTATTTAAATGAAATAAAATCTTTTAATATTTTTTTTGTTTTAGTAATGGTATCTTTAAATGCATGAAGTCCTGTCTTTATAACTTAATTTATTTCTAGCAAGACGTTATAAAGCAAAAAATAATTGTTCATAGACATAATCTGCACATGGGATTACCATACAATTACAGATGGAAGTTATGTTTCTGAAAATGAATTTTGACATGTATTAAAAAACAAGGCATCAGAAACAATAATTTATATATAAACAATGATTTATTTATAAAATTAAAAGAGTTAAGAGGCTTTAAAATCAAGCTGATTCCTAATAATAATGTAAAAAGAATTTATTTGCATATATAGATATATTGAAACAGTTTATTTAATTATCATCATCAATTAAATACAATCAATATCATACATACACTAGAACTTAAAGAATATTTTACATATTTTTTAACAATGTTTTTCGGCTGTTGATAAGTTTGTTTTTTTCTGTTATTGCTTTCTGTTGTCTCTTATTTATTATAGTCTTTGTGTTATTTCTTATTTCTGATGTATTGAAAAAGAGGATAAATTTAAAACATTCTTTTTTTTTTTTTTTTTAATAACATAACAGCAAAGATGG